>NW_026855659.1:0-13137 GCF_026571515.1 Ruditapes philippinarum | reverse complement strand
ATGAAATAAAAGACAAAGCTTAATTTTATAAACTTATTAATTTGACTTGTTTACTTTTAGATAAAAGATAAACTACGCATTCATTATTTTGATTACGATGTACCTGTCAACACACTGTTTATACAAACAATGATACAAAAATCTTCTTTCCTAAATCATATTGTTTCTTCAATAATCTTTCATGAAATATTTTAGTTGGTACTAAATTGTTTTGTGTTGTTTTTCTAATTGTAAAACATCTAGGTTTCTTATTGATGAATTTATATCAATTACTGTTCTAATGTATTTTTGCAGTAATGTATTGGATTTGCGAAATTTGTTTTGTATTTTGAAATATCTTTTTAAAAAACTAAATACAAAATCATATTAAGGTAAATAAATAAAAATCAAGGTCATTATAAACACAGTTTGATAGATTTTGGTTACGCCATATTCACTCAAAGCTCTTACTTTACTAATACAGATCAAAAGTGAATTTTTGTCTAAAATATTTTTTTTTTAATTTTTCAAAGGACTTAGCATGTCAATATTTATTTGCCTCTATATTAACTTCTGATAAGTAATGATGCGACATTAATGCATTTTACTTTCTTTAAACCATTTTCAATAAAGATGAAAACAAGAAAAAGTCGTGATAAATGTGACATGCTTTTAGGATATTTCACAATAATTTATAATGTCTTCCAAGAAGAACCATTATCAGATTAAAATATCGAAGAAGTATTAAAAGCGTTAAAGGGGTTGTAAATGAAAGGTATATGCAGATACAAAAGAAAAGGAGACTTAAAGATGCGACCAAATATCACTAGCACAAACATTTAGCATAAAATGTGTATACATGTAATTGACATTTGGATAATGAAGATAGGCAGGGGAAACAAGGGGCACCTGGAAAATTGACAATGTCGTTGTGTAACTCCAATAAAACAAACAAAACATTATGGAATTATTAATATACTATAGTACTGATGTTGTTGTATGTATAGCTCGGCTTGTATGACCCTATTTTGTCATTGTTTAACATATATAAGTAAACCGTTTGACAACATTACTTTTGTTTATAAACTCTATATTATACAAAAAAGTAAAACTATGCAACTTGTATAAGAATTGATAAAATAAACTTTCAAGCGGAGAATCATTGCTAAAAATATCACCAATGCTTTTTGTGATGCTTACAACCATCGTGGGAAATCTGGTTTTGATAATATCATTAAATAACAGACGACCGAAATGTAGAAACAGGGTGAACGTTTTATTGTAAATCTTGCCATTGCTGGTCTTTTAATACAGTTGCATTTATTTCCATGACAACATAACGTCTAGAAGCAGTCTTTAAAAAATTGATACTTAGCGCGTTCTTCTGTAAATTTCTTCTATTTTTCCAAGTTGTAACACTTTCAAGTACTACATTCTTACTCACTGGAATGAATATAGATCAGTATCAGGTGATTGTGCGACCATTCAAATCTCTTGCAAAAGACCTAGAATTAAAGCAAAAGTTGTCATGGCATGGTTTATGGCCGTTTCATGTTTGCCATTCCTTTCAGGGTTTTTATTTTTTTTTTCTTTATTGTTTAAAGGGTTTTTTAGGGGGTTTTAAAAAAACCAAGTTGAGTCAAAACAAACCTACAGCTACCTTGTTAAAGTGCAGGGATACAGTTCTGAATGGCAAAGAAAGTTCTATTCACGTTTTTTGACGTTTAAATATTCTATAACTTTCCGCTGGAATTATGACTGTTGTTACAGGAGCTATTGCTATTGGTAATTTAGAAAAGAGCATAACATAGTCATGACACAGCCCTTTCTATGGTTTACAAGTAATCGTGTTGAGTCGCACGAATGTCAATGAAGAGAAATAATATAACAGCAATCAAGGAGAAAAGTTGTTTTATGATTATTGTCTGGTGATTATTGCTTATATATCGTGTGCTTTGACGCCGTATTTATTATCTCTTTAATCAGAATATACATCACTATACATTAGACCTGAGGAATGCATTAACTATTTCCCAAATAATATTCATGCTTCACTCTGCCTTAAATCCCAATTTTATATGCGTTTGTTTACACTAAGAGCCGCTCACATTTCACAATGCTATTCATTTCTCCTCTGCAGAAAGCCTAGAAGAAATAATCACCGTAGAAGTATTATTAGAAAATCTCATTTAGCTGCGCTTCGTGGAAGAAGTTTTTTCTTTCGGCGTAGGAACAATGAGGAGACAAATGATATTATTGCTCATCATGCTGTGAAAGAAGAAAGTACTTTTAAGATGCGGAACCGTCAGAATGGAAAGTATATAAACTTATTTAATTCAAATTATAGAGGATATGAAACAAATATTATGGCATATAGATTAACAATTGCAAAACTGAACGGCACATATTTATTTGCTGAACATAAAGTTATTGATGTTGATATTGACACTATATAATCGGATATATGAAAAATTTACATATTATTTATTCATTTCAGCTGATGTAATTTCTTGTATAAACATTCCATATGTGTCTTCGATTAATATCTTAGTTGTATATTTAAATAATGTTTTGCTACTCCTCTTGCTCAATTGTCATTAAAATAATATATATGAAAATATCTCGAAAAATGCTTCAACAAATACCAGTTGTTATGTCAATCTGTAAGCGAGCAAACACTCAGTTAAGTTATTTGACATTATTTTATCACTATGTGCATTTATTGGATTTATCGTTTTTTTCTCATCTAGATTTGAAAATAGCGTCGGGTTAACAAAATGTTCCAAACATTTGCCTACAAGATATTAATTAGGCGTTGTTGTTATAACTTTGTTATAATATACGCATTTTGTTGGTTTGATTCCGACCCAAGTTATGATAACGAAATCCTCAGAAGGTTATTTGATCTTTGACTTCAAACCACATGCCACTCACCGCTTTAGGTTCAGCCCGCACCAAAATCTTCCGATTTTTCATGTGAGAATGCTATCCAATTTTGTCACGGAACGTCGGTCGTTCTACTCATATGGGCTAGTCTGTGTTGTTTAGGTGTTAAACCCAACCAAACAAATCTTCTGATTCTATAAAATGAGCCTTTCATAAGTAGTGTAAGTAATTCACTTGTTCAAATATAAGGCATTTTTGGCATGATATACGTGTATATATGACCGCGTCACGACAAAACCAACATAGTGCAATTGTGACCAGCATGGATACGCGCAGTCTGATCAGGATCCATGCTGTTCGCTTACTAACAATTTTACAAGTAGAGAAACTGATAGCGAACAGCATGGATCCTGATTAGAATTCCCGTCGAAATAAACGACTATGTTTATGATAAATGTTACACCCCTGACCTTCACTCATCGTTTAAGGTAAACACCCCTAATGGGCACTATAAGGAACTGTAAAATTGGAAACATAGGACAGTTATATGCCTTAAATTTCACCTGTATACAAAATTTAAACCAAATTTACCGTATGTTCTTTGAGTTATGGATATTTTCCTGAACTAAAACTCTGCCATTAGAAGGGCTTTTTTCAGAATTGAAGAAACTCTAAATAATCTAAAATATCATCATTATGTAAAAATGTTTTCCTATTTCTCATTGTTGAAAAAACAAAAAATGACATTTAAACAACCAAAATGATTGTTTCTAAACGAAATGTTTTTAATTTGTATAAAAATGTAACCCTACCCCACCCACTTTAAACACTTATTTGATATGTCCCCATGTAAAAAGCTTTATTTATATATCCCTAAAATTTTCCACAATGAGGGCTATTTTCAAAGTTTACCTAAATCTTTTTAAATGTATATTGGTTGGACGCGCAAAATATAAAACTTTTATCGTGTAATTTGTATTTTATTTAACTTTGGACATAGCTGGTATCATATTTGCTATTAAATTTGGCATTATTTTGCAAATAAATACCTACAATAATTATATAATTAAAATGAAACCCTTTTTTCTTCATAAGGGATCTGAGAGTTACACAAAAAAATGTTAAAAAGAAAAAAAATGTTGCCCCTTCTGGGGTTTGAACCAATGACCCTCAATTCCATACACTTTACACTGATTCTAGCCTATCTAAATAATCTTTAAAATGGATATAGTGCATTAGAGGTGTACTACCTTAATGCATGTTCCATTTAGCAGGAAGAAAGATTTTATACTCATTTGAATATTTTAAAACTTATTTTCGCCATAGTATGAATAAAAGTAGATCGTCAATTTCAAATTAAAACTGATACCAAATTAAGACTGATACCGATCGTTTGGCGTCTGAGTTTTGATAGTCATTTGTTGACTTAAAAACAACACTTGCCTTCACACGACTTAAAATCATTTAAGTAATTTGTTGTTGTAATATGGATAAATATTTCGACTTCACAGTTCTACAAAAAGAGATGTGTTGTTAAAATTAATATTATTCATATTTTTGTACTGATTACAACTGAAAAAGATATCATTTTTTAGGCGAATTGAAAGAACAGTCATCATACAGTTAAGGTATCTAAAGGGGGTTATGAAGCGCCCGGCTTATATGTGAGAGGTTTCGTTTCGTTTAAAGTAAAAACGACTTACGGATTATAACGGTTGACTGGTAATCAAGTTGAATAAAATTGGTGTCGGCTAAGTATGTAATCTGTGTTTGTAAGGAGACATAATTGGACTTTAATTTTTTTTATAGTAAAGCGTGTCTAATATCAAGCGCCCGGCTAGCTCAGTCGGTAGAGCATCAGACTTTTAAGGCGGAAGGACCTCTGATATCTGAGGGTCGTGGGTTCGAGTCCCCCGTTGGGCGTATGTTTTGATAAATATATTTACTCGGTCGTTATGTTACACATCGTTTAAAACATTTTTATCCCGGATATGGAAATGAGAAGAAATGTTCAGAAAATAAATATAAACCGGCGGTTATGAGAATAGTATTTAACTTGAAACACCACTTGCCTTCACCAAAGTGGGGCCTTGCTAATCCGGAATCCTTTTTTATCCGAACGAAATGTCTTGTTCCGATTTTATTTGTTCTAGTTTCAATACTAAAAACCCTTTCAGATCCGGAACCCGTTCTACTCCGAATTTTGAACGATTTTTTTTAATTTTTGTTATTATTTTACTCTGATATCTACTATAATTGATTAATTGATTGTTTTCGTCACCTTCAATAAATATTTTGATATAATGCAATAGAATTATTGTTAAATCTTTTGTAATGAATTTTGGCACGTGATTAAGTAACGGAAATTAAAGGAAACTGTCAGTGAATTCGGTTAAGCGCTGAATCGGATAAGATTCAATTCAATTCAATATTTTATTCGGCAAAAACATATAAATGTTCATCGCCAATATAACATATATACAATGGCGGTACAAATACAAAGAGAAAAGCATGAATTCATATTAATTAAATCAGTCGAATTCTTACAATAACAAAACAAAGATATACTATATATGATCTATAACATACATAAAATAAATCCACATTACACAGTCATATCATGCCTGATAGTTATCGCGCCAAAGATTAGCATTGTAAACGTATTTTGCAAGTTTATTAATAGTATTACTTTGTTGACAATTTAAAAGAGATTTGAATTTAAACAAATTTGGCCAATGACAATAATAATTAGGTAAAATATTAAGTCTAATCTGTCTGTAAAAAGGACATACTAAGAGGAAATGATACTCATTTTCTATACTATTCATATTACATTTCGTGCATATTCTTTGACTTCTATTAATGTTTCTATATCTCCCTTCTTCTATAGCTAAATTATGAGCAGACCACCGGAATCTAGACAAAGCAATTCTATAGGTATCATATTTTACACAACTTAAATATTTTTCTAATTCAAAACTGGATTTAAATAAACAGTAAGTATCAAGTTTAGGAGATTCTTTGAGCTCTGAAAACCATTGCTGTAGATATTGGTCATAAATAGTTCTTATTACTGTTTGAATTTGTAAGTTAGTGATTTCTGTATTATCCCATAAATAAATAAGAGTATCCTAAATTATCTAATAATTGTTTAACACTTACAGACCAATTGTTAACTAATATTCCATGATCATCACGCATATTAAATACTTTAAAACCTAAAGAATTCGGGGTTTTCATAATTCTGAACCAATATTTTATCATTCTGATTTTACGACATATAATCATCGGAACTCGTCCAAATTCACCGTAAATCGCAGAACTGGCAGTCTGTTGACGAACTTTTAAAACGTTTTTTTAAAAATTTTAAATGAATTTTTTTCTATATCGGGTGCCTTATGTAAACCCCAAATTTTCACATCCATAATTCAGAATCGAAGTGATCATGGAATCAAATAACTTAATTTTGTCTTTAATGTCTAGTGATACAGTTTCAAATAGTGAAGTAAGCGAAAACAGAGCTTTCATAGCTTGTCCAGACAATGACTTTTGTGCCTGGAAAAAACTTCCATTAGCAGACAGAGTTACACCTAAATAAGTAAATTTAGTAACAATTTTAAGTCTATGATTATCTTAAAATATATCAATATTTTCAGGTCTATTACCTTTCTTACATATCATCACTACGGTTTTATCAATATTAACACTGATACCCCAATTGCAACAATAAGAATGTAAATTATTTAGAAGGTTTTGTAACCCTTCTTTGGAATAAGATATTAACACCGTATCATCCGCAAAAAGAAGTAAAAAGAGATGTAATTCGTCCATAGTGAACGAGTCAATAGAGTCGTCATATAAATATTGATACATATCATTTATAAAAAATAAAAACAACAGAGGGGATAATGGTTCGCCTTGTTTAACGCCCTTAAAGCTCTCAAAATTATCACTTAGCTGTCCATTAACACGTACACAAGATTTAACACTTTCATATATTTTCTGTAACATATTAACACACTTTGTGGAAGCTCCATAAGATAATAATTTAAACCAAATTCCGATTGTGTAAACTACATCAAAAGCTTTTCTTAAATCGACAAATGCCAAATATAGCTTCTTTTTATCTTGCGAAATAACTTTATCTATGATTGAAGTTAAAACAAAAATACAGTCAATAGTACTTTTATCTTTTCGAAATCCAAATTCAAAATCACTGAACATATCATTGTCCTCGGCCCATTTTCGGAGTCTTAAATCTAATAAAGTTGAAAAGATTTTTGAAAAATACTACTTAATGTTATACTTCTATAATTATTGGTATTATTAAGGTCACCTTTTTGGGGACAGGAACAATAACACCTTTAGTCCAACTATCTGGATAAATACAATGAGTTAACATAAAACTAAATAGTTTGCATAATAACGGTGCAATAATATCTTTACACTCAACAAACATTTCGGGGATTAAACAAATCTATTCCACCGCTTTTACCACTCTTTAACATATTTAGAGCTTTCAATACTTCATCAAGGCTAAACAAAATATCAAGTTGTTCAACATTGATATTAACATCACTGTTTAATAAATTTTCAGCATCATCATTTATAAAATCGTTGTCATCAGAAAAAACATTTTTGAAATGATTGTAAAATTCGTCTTTACTAATATTACTCCCTTTTGGCGTTTTTTGATTTAAATTTTTTAATTTCTTTCCAAAACTTTTGGGGCTGAGTTGAAGCCAAAGTATGTAATTGTTGTCTTTGGTTGGCCTTAAATGTAGCACGTGCCTTGCGCTTAGCCAATCGATATTTACGACGCTTTTCAATGAGCAATGCACCGTTACAATTGGTTCTATTGTTTTTATAATGCTTATTTACTGAGCGAAGCTCACGTCTAGCCGTTTCACATTCCTTCGTGTACCAAGGACTCTTAAACTTACGGTTATTTGACCTAGACACATTAAATGACCTTCCAAAAACGCTATAGGCTTTTTCATAAAGAATAGATGAAAATTTATCTACACCCGTATTAATATCGGTATCATCTGAAATTATGCTATTTACGATTGACTCAAGATTTGTATATTCATTTTCTATCAAAGATTTATATTCATAGCTTTCTATCATCATTCCAAATAATTTTATCAATAATTATTTTGTCTACATTATTCAATGTTAGATCACTGTTACAACATAGGTTAAGCTGTATAGGTAAATGACTAGAGCAGTTATATAAATCATGTACAATAAAATCACTTATAACGTGGAAAAAATCTTGCGACATAAGAACGTAATCAATCATGCTATTTCCAGTTGACGACATAAAAAGTATAACTACCAACACCTGCATCATCACCAATACGGCCATTCACAATTTTTAAGTCGCTGCTTAACAAAATATCTAATAACTTCTTACCAGAGCAATTAATCATTTTATCCATAGAAAATCTATAAGGAATATCATTTATGCTAACTTCCGACTCATTTTTATCTAAAGTTGAAATATACTTATCAAAATTATCAGTACATTCTAAAATATCAGACCTTTCACCACATCTAGCATTAAGGTCGCCAATTACTGACACTTTTCCATATTCACTATATTTACGAATATAATGTTCAAGTGATTCAAAAAACCCTACTTCATGTGACATAAAATACACAAAATTGCTAGGAGGGATATATAAAAAACATATATATAAATCATACTCAAAACCAAAAAATGTTTTATCTAGTTTGACCCATATAAAACCAGTGTTATCACATTCTACAATAGAAATACCGTTATTCAATCGCTCTTTAAATAGTAGGCAAATTCCACCGTGTCCGCGTTTAGATTTAATACTTTCAGGTCTGGGAACATAAACAGAATCATATCCTTTCAAAGAAAAAACTTCAACATTCTTTTGCCATGTTTCACTAAGAAAAATGATATCAAAACTTTGGACCAAGTCTAAAAAATCTTCATCATCTATGCAAGAATTTAATCTTCCCACATTCCATGATACTATTTTCAAATTGTCACACTTTTCTCTGTCCCCCTATTTAGAACCATATAATTCATTATCAATATAAAGTTTATCCCGGACAAGAACCGCGCGTTTTCCCTGTTTCCTAGCATCAATCATCACTGGTATAAGTTGCTTCCGGCGGTCTTTCACTTCCGGTGGATACTGATCTGCTACATTGTAATCTGTATGCTGTAATTTAACATGTTTAAGTGACTCTTTAATCAAAGATTTTGATTCTGAATCAAATTTTGCAACGATGGGCCTAGTTTTGCCTGATATAAACTTCCCCACTCTATGTGCACGTATTATGTTAATCTTAGAGCGAGGATCATTAATGCGCAGGATTTTGTCACAGAAAGTGAATACCTTATCAACACAATTTTCATGATCACTTTTTACGACAGAAGAAAACAAGGCTGGTGCACTAATACTACCATGTCCAGCAGGTTCATGGAAATCATGATAAGAGTAAACAACAATTGACAAATGCTGGTACGAATATTAAATCAAGCCTCAGTCTCCTGTTTAACATCGTAGGTTAACTTACCATTGAGGACATAGCATAGTTGCTTTTTTTTAATTGTTATTTATTTATTTTTATATTCACTTGTATTAAAATGAACGATAAGAGATTGCAAAATTGAAATAATCATATTGCAATTTCAAATATATTCCCGTTTTCTTACCTTAAACTATTCTGCCAATAACATGAACAAACATGTAAAAAAAAACTTCTAATCCGGGAACCTTTCTAATCCGGACTTTTTTCTTTTGGTCCGGATGAGTTCGGATTAGACAGGCTCCACTGAAGTTGGCTTCCTTAAGTTTTTTGCGAGTGTGTTACAAAACAACAGCATTCCTATGCACTACATCATACTTTAAACTGAATTTTGCCATTTCATGAAATGTGCATAAACTTTGTGATAGGTTTGTCTTCAGAAATTTAGCACATTCAAAAAAATATTCCTACTGTCGTAAATTTTTGTTTTGATACTCCTTAAAACATAGATTAAAAATTGTTCATTATTTTACATTGAGCTTTGTTGCTATATGAATTTTGGCATACTTTTAATTTGGACCCACTTAGTGAAAACATAGCTGACAATGCTCAATCACTTTAATATGAACGCATGGATAAATATGTCAACTTGACAGATTTAAAAAAGACCTGTGTTAGTATAACATTTTATGTTCGTTTATTTGCAATTGTCATTATTCAGATTTTATAATGTTGAAATTATAAAAAATGTAATTGCAAAAAATGTACCAAACTACCTCTTTACAATCTTATAAGTGAATCGAACAGCTAAGGCTAAAAAATGCTCTGTTATGTGAGGGTCGAAGGCCTGAAATTCTCATATACTTTTGACAAATATTTAATATTTTTTCCTTTACTTACATTTTCGATATTTTAGGCAAGAATATATCGCGATATCATATAGAAAACGTATTGTTTAGTTTTTTAATGAAAGCATGTTTAGAAACTTAAATATAGTACAGCGTAATTACGATCAAGCGCCCCGCTGGCGCAGTCGGTAGAACCTCTGATATCTGAGGGTCGTGGGTTCGAGTCCCCGTTGGGCGTATATAATTTTTTTATTAATCCATTTCTGCATTCGTTTAGTAAACACGTCGTTTAAAATACTTCAAACTTATTTAGTTAAAACAATATTAATTTCCAGCATTTTCAAAAACATAGATATGCAGAAGACAGAAGACATTGTTTAACAAAATCATGAATGACTGAAAATAAAAATTTAGTGGTTAACAATGCTACATACTTTATAGCTTAATTAAAGTCGAAAGAGTATTTGGAAACAAGTCAAAAATTCGGCAGTGGTTAAGAAAGGATGACGGCTGAATGTTTTGAGATTTGAATTCACAATAAGTGATAGAAGAGTCCCGGTGTGAAATTGAGTTGTTTACTACCTATAAGTCAGTTAACTTAATATAATGTATAAATCCTGCTTTATCAAACTTATTTATTGTTCGGTAATATTGACCAGAGTCATTTGAGTATTCAATGACCTTTTGTCGGTAATTATCGGATTCCGAACTAAACTATGTAATGTATTATAAAACGGTATATGTATAACTTAAAATTATCAGTATATAACTTGACCTACTAGCCCCCGTGACAATGTGTAGCACTTACAGTGTTAAATTGACTTGACAACGATACCAAACATCCACTAAAACATCTTATAAACGTATCAAACAGCTTCGGCTAATAGATCTTTTTATATTTGAGGTTCGAAGCATATATAAGCGCAAATACTTTTGGCAAATATTTAACCTTGTTTCCTTTACTTAAATTTTCATTTTTTGGCAAGAATTTATCGCAATATTATATTCGAAAACGAATAAATTATTAACGCATGAATAAATACTCCGACTTGCCAGTTTTAAAACGTCGTGTGTTGTAAGTTGATTATACAAGCTAGGGTAAAATAAAAAATGTCATGATTGTCCAACAGGAAAACCGTGTACGCTTAAAGGATATAAAAGAATTTAAGTTCAAAACCAATTATTGAACAAATTGAGTAAAATTGAATTATGCGAGTCTTTAATCAGCCTTTAGATATACAGCAACACGAATTAAACACTCTATATATCACATATGCAAAAAAAAATGTTAACGGTAAAAAATGACATTTTTATTGACGCGCCTATAGTGTGACGGTTACATTAGGCGCGTCTTTATGGTTTGTTTGTATAATGCAAATGAAGTTACGTTAAACTACCAAAATATCTGCACGACCGTGCAATTCCATCTGTACATAGTAGCAGAAGTGACACGGGTATGTGATCTAGTATATCAATATGTGTCCAAAACAAAACTGTCATCGACTATTCAGCTAACATTAATAAGTGTGTTACAGGCATGTCAGTACAGTGTATATTAAATGTATCTTCTGTCTATATTAAATGCATCTTCTATCACCTAGCAAAAGTCTCTTAATTTAAAGTTTGTTTCAAGACATTATAATTTTGAACGCATTTCTAATAGCATATCAAAGTTTGTAATCCCGTTTATTTCATCATTTCATTCAGCTCTTTTACTTAAAGTGGCATTATGCTGATTGTCTCGCTGTCAAACTGAGTCTATTAAATGTCTATTAAAATAGTTGGCCTATAACTGATTATGAAAAGTATGTGTATTATAATGTTAATAGTACCCGAATTATAAAAGATTTTTCTAACTCTTTTTTAAGCTTTCCGATAAATTATGAACAATATTTATAGACATTTCCATTAGTCACGTGGATAATTGATTCTTTCTTCAGAGTAAAATATAGTATTGAACGAAATTGTGGTTTTTTGTTACTGCCCGCAACACGCCGATGATTTTAATCAGTTCTTTATACAACTTTGTCTTCATTACTGGAACAAAAAGCAATCCGATTTTTTTAAAATTATGTCAGTACAAATCAGTTGAAATCCGGACACTTTGACGGGTAACGGATTGATAAAACCTTTTCGACACTTTCTTGCTACCCAAAACTGCCGAATGAAAGGCGTTAAGATAGTCCTATTCAAGTCAGAAGTAATTTGATTACAATTATGGGATAAAAACGTGCATATTTCATTACAATGTTTACATTACTTATATTCATAAGTCTATCTTTTCATCAACGTAGGACATATTTCAAGATAATCATTATTATAGTAACACATGGGTAGTTATCAATTATGGTTTACTGTGTTTGTTGAAAAAGGCCGATCTCGGCATGATAAAATTGAAAATGATAGAAAACAACATGACACAAGCACTTAAACATGGGCTGCAAACGATTTACTATGTACATGTGTTTTAATATTGGCATTACATTCACGTCATCGATGTAAATTGTAAGTGCAAAATATGATAAATAACAATTTAACAGGAGAGAAATGCTATAACGCGCATGCTGAACATTAAAACCATTAGGTAATTTGAATTAAATGAATTTAAGTATTTATTATTTCATCTGTTCACCTAGCAATTGTCAAACCTAACATAGTGGAAAATCATGAACAGCATGTGTTAAAAGCATAGATATCATTGAATACAGCATTATTAAAATGCCGGAAAAGCTTGCTTGCAGTGCTTTATAACAAATCATTCCACTTAACGATCTATGAATAACAAACATATAAAAATCTCTTGAGAAAATGTACATCCGTAGATGTGTTCATACAGCGGTCATCATGGAACCTTTATTGTGACACATCCGTGCCATTCCATGAAAAGCGGCAAATGAACCCCAAGTAAAAG
>NW_026855658.1:0-28353 GCF_026571515.1 Ruditapes philippinarum | reverse complement strand
TTTAAAGTTTTTACTATACACATATAGTTAAAAACAATGACACCCCTGGGGCAGGGCCAGTTTTGACCCCAGGGCTTTTATTTGAAAAAACTTTGTAGACACTTACTAGAAGATGTTTCATGCTTAATATCTAAACTCTAGCTATTTGGGTTTTTTCAAAGAAGATTTTAAAGTTTTTGCTAAACACATATAAAGAAAATCAATGACCCCCGGGGCGGGGCCAATTTTGACCCCTGGGCTTGTATTTGAACAAAACTTGGTAGACACCTATTAGAACATGTTTTGATGCTCAAATATCTTAGCCATAGCTCTTTGAGTTCTTTAAAAGAAGATTTTTTAAGTTTTTACTATATGCATATAGGGAAAATCAATGACACCCCCGGGGCGGAGCCAATTTTCACCCCAGGGCTTTTATTTGAACAAACTTGGTAGACACACACTAGAAGATGTTTCATGCCAAATATCTAAGCTCTAGCTCTTTGAGTTCTTTAAAAGAAGATTTTTAAGTTTTTACTATATGCATATAGGGAAAATCAATGACCCCCGGGCGGGGCCAATTTTCACCCTAGGGCTTTTATTTTGAACAAACTTGGTAGACACCCATTAGAACATGTTTCATGCTAAATATCTTAGCCATAGCTCTTTGAGTTCTTTAAAAGAAGATTTTTTTTAAGTTTTTACTATATGCATATAGGGAAAATCAATGACCCCCCGGGGCGGGCCAATTTTGACCCCAGGGCTTTTATTTGAACAAACTTGGTAAGACACTCACTAGAAGATGTTTCATGCCAAATATCTAAGCTCTAGCTCTTTGAGTTCTTTAAAAGAAGATTTTTTTAAGTTTTTACTATATGCATATAGGGAAAATCAATGACCCCCGGGGCGGGGCCAATTTTCACCCCAGGCTTTTATTTGAACAAACTTGGTAGACACCCATTAGAACATGTTTTCATGCTAAATATCTTAGCTCTAGCTTTTGGGTTTCTTTAAAAGAAAGATTTTTTTAAGTTTTTACTATATGCATATAGGGAAAATCAATGACCCCCCGGGGGCGGGGCCAATTTTGACCCCAGGGCTTTTATTTTGAACAAACTTGGTAGACACTCACTAGAAGATGTTTCATGCTAAATATCTAAGCTCTAGCTCTTATGGTTTTTTAAAAGAAGATATTTAAAGTTTTTTCTTTCGGTTGCCATGGCAACCAGAGTTTTGCATGGAATTAAATTCTTTGAACAATTTTTAAAGGTGACCACCAAAGGAACATTCCTGTGAAGTTTGGATGAAATTGGCTTAGTGGTTTATGAGGAGATGTCATTTAAAGTAAAAGTTTACGGACGGACGGACGGACAGACGACGGACGGACGGACGCCGGACGAAAAGCGATCACAAAAGCTCACCCTGTCACTTTGTGACAGGTGAGCTAAAAATCAACGGTGCTAAAAAGACAAAAAATGCGGTGATTTTAAGGAGGAATAATGCGGTGCCCTAATCTTATGATTGACAAAGTTGTGCGGTGCCTTAAATTTTTTTTTTTTACACTTTGGGAAACATTTTAAAATCATTTTACCAAATATTTACAAAAAACGGGGTTATTTTATGTATTGTAACTTGTTCATACGACAATTATGTACATTGTATTGTATTTTTGACCAGTTATGTATGAAACTGAACGGACTAGAAAATACGTTTATTATTTCGTTAATCAAAGCAAAGACTTTTTTCAGTATGCCCTAAATGTTTTTCACTATCCTTGACTTAATTAATAAAGCATTTTGCATGTTAGTAAAGATAAATAAGTTTCAAATTAAATAGCACATTCCGATGAAAAAGAAAAAAATGACGATTTTACCTTGTCTTGAGCAAATTATATGCTGTTTTCGTCTCGGTTACAGGCTTGCTGTCCATTTTGGTACCACAGAAATTACGGTGTCTCGGACAGAAGTAAGATATTTCGACATTGCGCGGAAAAGTTGTGGTAAATCGCCCTAATCACAGTGGTGTGTTTAAATGTAAAAATGAACAGTTCTGTTAGCTGAAGAGATTTCAGCAAACATCAAAATAAAGTGAAGTCAAAACTGGCCCGGTGCCCGAATGGCCAGTGTATATAAGTTCAGGCCAGTGTAAATTTAAGAAAGTTTTGTTAATTATTTAGTAGAATAAATTCAAAACTGGAATTCGGGGCCAGTAAATTCAAAATTCTTCAAACCATCATTGACTGAAAGTGACATATAAAGTTCTCGCAGTTTAACCAAGATGAGTATGAGTATATATGAAGGTGCATGTAAACGCTGATTGAATGAAGAACCTATGTTCTATGCACATTTACCTATATGGCCTGTTGACCTTGGCCACAAAAATGTTAGATAGGTAGATTTTCATAAAGATGTCTCTTTATACAAAATTAAGTTGTAATACATGTATGTTATTTAGTATTGGAATGAGAGGCACAAGTCCTAAAGTAAACACAAGTTGTCCCAATCAATTTCAGCCAGAAACCAGCCGGGATCCTATTAAAAAATATAGGGATCGCCGGAAATTGACCAGTCTAAGAAGATGTTTTTCAGAATAAGCCGGGATCGTATTAAAATGTAAATAGATCTCACGGATTGGCCAGTGTCAAGTATATAGTTTCAGAAAAAGCTGGGATCGTTTTTAAACATATAGGGATCCCGGGATTTGACCAATTCAAGAAAATAGTCTT
Organism: Ruditapes philippinarum; assembly: GCF_026571515.1. NCBI lineage: Eukaryota > Metazoa > Mollusca > Bivalvia > Venerida > Veneridae > Ruditapes > Ruditapes philippinarum. The sequence continues at coordinate 25,652 of NW_026855658.1, read as the reverse complement.
TGATTTTTTTTCCAATTAATTAGGCATATAATTAATAAGTATTGTGATTTCCGCATCTTAAGTTTGTTAATAAATAGCTCTAAATATGTCTTATATTTTAAGTTAAATTAATTTTAACGTTCATTATTATACAATAAAAAAATTAACGTTTTAATGGCCTTCCCATTACTGACAACAATCAAACACAATATAGTTCATTAGGTTTTTCCTCCATATCTTATACGATCCCGGATCCCGGGCGTCCCGGATCCCGGCCAGTAAATACATACACTAAATACCGGAAAGGATAAAATGACCGGAAAAAAAGGAAAAATAAAAAATGCACAGAAACCAGATGTATACTTATGTTAATTAACCAAACGAAAACTTACTACAGAGAAAACAGGTGAAATCGCTAAATCAAAAGTGTCAGTGTAAATATGATTTATTTGAAAAGAATTCATAAAGACAAACATTTCTAATCATCATTATATCTTTGCGCTCAACAATTACTTGCTAATTTTTAAAAATGGCGTGAAAATGAAGGTTTTTTGACGCTATGTAAGATTAATTTTGATTGGCTAAATAATTTGTGATCCTAGCCCTGATAGATAAATTTTGTAGAAAGCTGGAAGCCAAGCTTCGATTAATTTTTGGATAGCTTCGGAGTTTTAGGTTGTTTCTCAGTAAAATCCTACCGTAATACCGGCTCGCCGTGGCGAGCCGGCATAATACCTAGCTACCTTTCCATGTAGATATATGAAACCACGGATTTATATTACAATATAAATCCGTGATGAAACTCATATTTATTAAAGGGAGATAATTCTATGTTCACATTTGCTCCATTATTCTATTATGCCATTCTCATTAATTATAATATAATGCATGTATATACTGACAAGGGACATTATGCCTTTTCCATATTTAGGGGAAATTAAGCCATACCAGGGCCTCTGATAGGAATGATATAACCTTAAATCTCTTGATACAAATTATTGATTGTATAGTCGATCTGTAAAAGTTTTTACACAGCTTTCCTTCTGATCGCATTCTTTATGATTATATACATGTATAATGTACGTATGCATATCGTTCTGGAATATATTTATTTCAACTAAACTATGATTATATTATTATTTCTCTTTTACAAGGGAGATCATTCAGTGCATTCTTTCAAATTTATGGGAGATAATGGCTGATCATTTTGATCTGCATGATTTTCTAATATACATTTTTCTATTCTCTGACAAAAACAGACTAATGTATTCACAGGCAATGATGTATAATATTATATTGATGGAAGCAGTGTGGGGTACCTAAATGATTACATAAAATATTCTAGACAAATGAGCTCAATATCTTGTCAATTATATAATATATAGTCAATTCTTGGACTTAAAATATAAATAGGCTGTGATAAACACTAAGGGTATCAATCACCATTTTTCAGCCTTTCCCGTCAATGTCCGGATAAGGAGTGTGTATAATGGGCGAGGTGTTTCAAAAGTAAGGGTACCTTTGTGTAAAACATAAGAATGTTATCTTTTAGCGGCCACTTGTTCAAATACCAGCAACAACAGGCAGCTTATCAGTGATCATTATTACACAATGTACAATTTGTACAGATTTATAGTGCAATAAAATGGAGGATGTACTTGGTTATTAAAGGACTTCAAAGCAAGACTTTTTTTCCTCCCAAAAAATGTTGATGTCAAATTGTGCAAACATTTATTTATGGTTACTATTTGTTTATGAGGTAAAGTGTCAAAGCAAACTTTAAACTAGATTAATACCCCCACCAGCAACTTTGTCTTTTTGAAAAAAAAGTGGTCTGAAGAAAAAATTGAACTCGACCTAGAATAAATGAAGAATCAACTGTGTACAAAGAATTATTTCAATTAATTGCAATACCAACCTGAGGGTCTTCATATCAGCTTGCTATACAGGAAGTTTGATTACATTATATGTCATTCCTAACTCTAGTAATTTTCGGGAAACCATTTTCCTATTTTTAGTAATTTTGACCGTGACCCCAGAGGAACTTCATATAAGCTTGCTATACACAAAGCTTGGTTCCTTACTGTAGTTATTGTCTGGAACCCATTTTTCTATTTTTAGTAATGGTGACCTTTACCTTGACCCCAGGGGGTCCAAATGCAATACCAACTGGGGTCTTCATATCAGCTTGCTATACAGCAAGTTTTATTATAATATCTCATACCTAACTCTAGTTATTGTCCAGAAACCATTTTTTTATTTTTAGTAATGGTGACCTTGACCCCAGTGGGCCCAAATTAAATACCAACAGGAGTCTTTATATAAGCTTGCTATACAGCAAGTTTGATTACAATATCTCATTCCTAACTCTAGTTATTGTCCGGAAACCATTTTTCTATTTTTAGTAATGGTTCCACATAATTAATGTTGCTATATAACAAGTCTGATTAAAATACCTCATTCCAAACTCTAGTTATCATCCGAAAATCATGATGTGGACCGACTGACCGACGGACTGACCGACCGACCAGCTGACTCCTTTATAACCGCCCCTCCCCCCGCCCCTAAACTTCGTTTGTGGGAGTATAAAAAAATACTTGAAAATAAGGGCTGGTTATGACTCATTTGGATACAACTGCTTAGTCAGAGTTTACATGTTACCATTGCACCACACCAATATCACAGGTTATCAGCATGGGATCAAGCTTCTAACCTAAACAAACCATTGCAGAACCTAGGGGCTAGGGTGTGACAACCCCTCCCCCCCCCTCCCCGACGGGCCAAATGTCTGTGTTTCTGACCGTTGTCTTAACGCTATCTAATAAAGCGAATGTGGCTCCCTTTTTTGAAAAAAAAACCCACTTAGAAAAACAGGAATTATAGTATAGGGATGTTTGTTACTTACTTAGCAATATCTATAACTGTTTCCGGTCGCACGGCGCCGTCGAGATGCACGTGTAATTCTACCTGTAAATATCCAAATATCAACAATTCATTTGAATGAATTTCAAAAAAATGTGCACCGTTTTTTTTTATTAAGTACAGTCAAGTATGACTTCCTTATAATTTGCAGGGAACCATAACAATTTGTGGCAAAAGACTTGCTTATTTTCTTAAAAATCATTTAAATATGTTAATAATTGAAACCAAAAGTCGGTGGTTTTATTCAGTTGTCACTCTCGCACCTAAAATAATGCCCACAAGATGTCTTCCTTGAACAACAAAGAAAATCGTGCAAGATTTGAGTGACTTTCAATTTAACCAATTACATTTTTTCTTTATTTGATTGAACTCGAGCTTTGCATAATAATTAAGAAAACACAAAAAGAAAACAACAAGACCGTTAGTTTCGGTAATATACTCAACCAAGAAAACGTTACTCTTTCTTAAAAACCTGCTTTTGACAGATTTCAAGAATACTGTTTTTTACCATTCCTGATCATGTATAAACAGATAAAGAGATGATCTAGTAGACAAATCATTAATTTTATTTTGTTGTTTATTTGTAATAACTCTGAGAATACAATCCGTTTATTACCTCATGTTATTTCCTTCCTGAATTCCTACACACGAAACATGCATTAGTGTGAGAATATAAAACGTCGACTGTTTTTTTTTTAAATTCATTGTGCACGCGATACTGTCAATATTTACCATGCATGCTAATCTGTCAGTATTTACCTGTCAGTATTAACCATGCAAGGTTATCTATCAGTATTTATTGAACAAGCTTATCTTTTAGTATTTTACTGTGCACACTAGTCTGCCAGTATAAACCATGCTCGTAAATCGATTAGTATTCATCATGTAATCTTTTCTGCTAGTATTCATCATGCACGCTTATCTGTAAGTATTTACAGTATTCGCTAACCTGCCAGTATTTATAATGCATGCTTTTCATTTTGTCAGTACATGTACATTTTTGTTTGTATTTACAGTACTCGCTTATAATGTATGCTTATCTGACAGTATTTAGAGGTCAGTACGTGTAATGCACGCTTATCTGTCGGTTTTACCATATACGGTAACGCTAACAAGTCAGTATTTATCATGTAAGGCTTAAGCCAATCTGTCAATGTCAGTATTTACCATGCATGCACGCTTATCTGGCAGTGTTTACCATGCACGCTCCTCGGTCAGTATTTACTGTACACGCTTATCAGTATATATCATAAACATTCATCTATCACTCCGATAAAGAATTAAATTATTGTCAATGTTCATGCTCTTGTTTTCTCTTACTTTTTTATTAAACTAAATACCTTTTTTTTTCAAGTAAATCTTGTTCAGAAACTTTGGTTCAAGTTACAAATTTTAATGTTTAGCTGTACCTTGTACGGAAACCTTTGATTAAATTCGGCAATCAGTTTCGCCTCTTCTTCTGGCTCCATGAACTCCATGATTCCTTCCAATGAGCCTCGCTGGTAGAGTTCGAACCTCGAATATGCACCTGTTTGATTAAAAAAAATGCAAATTATTGGGAAAAAAACGTCCTTTACTTCATTAATTTTTCAAACGTAATCAACAAAAAAATACAAAAACTCACTAATGTTGTTCAAGTATCATTCTTGCATCGCAAACATACATGTACATACATATACAATTTAATTAATGATTAAAATCACGTGCACTAAAGTGCAATTTTTTTCTTGCATTAACATTTGCATAAGCTCTCAGACATATATTAACTCTTTCGCCCTACACACTCGGGCTGCGTTCTTGTGCTTGTACAGATGATAATGCCGTGGCCGAGTGGTTAAGGTCGTTGACTTCATACCACTTGCCGCTCACCGCTGTTGGTTCGAATCCCGACAGGGACTTTGGATTATTTCATGTGAGGAAGCTATCCAGCTAGCTTACGAAACGTCGGTGGTTCTAGTCAGGTGCCCGTTCGTGCCTGAAATAATGCACGGAAGGGCACCTGAGGTCTTCCTCCACCAGTAAAGCTGGAACGTCGTGATATGACCTATACTGTGTCGATGTGACGTAAAACCCAAACAAACAAACAGATGATAATGCACGAAAAACCTGCCTTAACCCTATAAATTTATTGAGCTATATAATTTGTCGTTTTTGTATTACTGGATCCCTTCTCCGTTCAGTCATATGAGAGGAAGTACTCAAATTTGAACTTTAAAATTTACTGTATCCTCATGTATTACCTGTACAAATATTTGATGACATATTGTTAACATTTAAAGTTTAAATTTAAGCTGCTTTAACATGTAAACTTTACCACAGGGACATTTTTGCGGTCGTGTTGCAAAATGCATATATAAACTTGTATGTTAAAGGCACGTTATTTTAAGTGCAATCTTTTTGCTTTTGTAAATAGATTAATATACTGTACACTTTTATAATATGAGATGCTACGAAAACAAAGTTATAAACGGCAACAAATAAGGTGTATTCAAATTAATTGCAATTTACAAAAGCGATTTTATATTTTGCAAAGTATGTAAACGGTTGTGGGTCTATTTACGGCATTTTAAAGCCAACTTCCGTACATTTAATACGACGAGATTAGACGCAACTCGCGTGACGTCAGCCATCAAGCACAAACGGAAACCAACGGAGTTGACCGAATTTCCATATGCTTACCACTGCAGTTGAGCTATATTATATGTGTGGTGCTTGATAGGCATAAAAAAAATCATGTAACGATGAGAGGAAATAACATCTTTACTGAGATACACTGGTTATTTTTTGTAAACAAAAAACAACAGAGACATACAATTTCTCTCGCGTATTATGAGGTTCAACACTTATATTTCTTTCTCTTCAAATTGCGAATGTCTAAATCTTAATCATCTTGTCTTCTGTCTAGCTAACGTTACAACATAATTAACAAAATGTAAACACAAGTTTAGTATGTATCTTTCAAGTTTTTGTTCATTGTTCATAGAAAAGAATTTAACCTCACTAGTACAGACAAGTAGGGCGTTCCTGTATTAACATTTGTATAGGTGTATTCGTTTTTCAATATTTTCATACTTTTATTGTGAAGCATATAATCATAAATCTTGAATATAAATAAACTATAGTTTTCGCCATGTTTCATTTTGTACAATTAATAAACTTGCTACAAGTCCTTGGGGTGTAAGGGGATCAAATCCCCGGTATTTAGACCTGAGATTTGATGGATTATGCATAGATATCATATAACATCAAAGGTTTCGATATCCATTAACGAATTTTTTATGTAAAAGTAACTCATGACTATCCCATCCCACCGATCCCTTTTGAGGGGAAACTAGTAAAATGCCATAATCTCAATGGAATATGCATTAACACCAGAAATGATTTTCAAATACGTTTGACCAGCAGTAGCCAAATATTGTTAATAATCAGTGACATGATAATAATTATAATGTATAAAAGTATATAATAAATGTAACAGACCCGGTCGTGCTTTAGGCAATATCAGTCTCCAAAAACTCATACTTTATTATTATCCGTTATTAAACACTTAATATCAGAATGGTAAATCTTGGGTTTGTACAATTAAATATTAATATATAGGACGGTGGCACTAATGAAAATGTGCTTATACATACATTAGAATATTGATGGATATAACACGTAATTAAATATCTTTGATATTTAATATATTCGTCTTCTTCTCAAAACAACGGATTAAAGCACGTGTGTACGTGATAAGTTCACAAAATTTTTAGTACACATAGATATCTATGTTAAGAAGTATTATTATTCCACGTACCTGTTTAAACCGTCCACAATATATTTGTATTGTTTATTGAAATACTCCTTATATCCGATGTCGATCCTATTTCAACAGTTGTACAAATTTAAAAATTGCATATAATTTCCTGTACTTAAAATGTATTTCCTGTACTTAAAATGTGTTAAAGTTTGTATCGATTGAAGCAGTGGTAAAACTATGTTACGCAATGTATATAAATATATTACTTCTTTGAAGTTTGTACCGTATTAGTACAAATAACAACAAAAGCTACCTGAACTTACTTGGAAAATAAATAAATGCCCTTGGAATGATGCCAGACAATGTCAAATAGATCCGTGAATGTCGAGGTGAAATAATTCCTCAATGACAGAATTATCGATTCTTAACCATCCTTTAACAGCACGGCTATTTATATGTAGTTATTATTTAACCGCACCGGAATTTCCTATGCAAGTTTAGGAATTTTCGCACTCAAGAAAACTAGATCACTGTGTTAAGAACCTACTGACTCAGATATACTATACTATACAAATGTGGTGGTCTATTTATAGATTACTGATTGATATATCAATATAATGGCATTTTGTTAGTATGAAATAAATCGATTGGAATTGATCTGTGGACTTAAATCGTCCCACGTTATGTTTACATGTATATCGGTAAATAAAAACATATTTATCGACAGTCATTCAGATATCTCGCGTAAATGTTTACCAGTTTAGAGTAATACATCAGTAATTTACCTTGCTGCACGTGTTAACTGAACGAGATAAGATAATCAAATCATATCACATTTAGGCAAAACAACTTATTCTTGCGGCTCTTGACACTTCATGCTGAGATCTTTACATTTTTTGGTTTGTTGTTCATGGCTTGACTTGATTTTTGATGGGTTTTTTTTCTTTGTTGTTGATTTTGTTTGTTTGTTGTTACCTTATTTTATAAATATATTTTTTTTTAATTTTATTATTATTATTTTATTATTATTATTTTAGCGGGGGATAATTCGGGGGTTCATAAACTCATCATTTTTTTGGTATTGTACATCACGTTTCAAGTGTACCGTGTTAATAGCACAGAAATAATTACCTCCCTTTCAGAGAAGTATTCTTGCTAATTACCTCCCATTTCTACATTTAGTGTCCCTATATAATTGCATATTCTAGGGTTTGATAGAAACGTATATATTGCGTTTGAAAACTGTAGACAAATTAATTAAACGCATAGGTTTCGAGCGTACTTAAAAACCCGAGCTATCGATGACAGTGTGTGTGTGTTTTTAGTTTTATTTATACTGGGCCCCGGCTTTGCCATGCCTGCAACGGAGGACTTAGTTTGCCTGCAACGTCGCTGATCGTAGATCTACAGCGGAGAACTTCCCATGCCGTCTTTCGTCGTAGATCCTCTCTAGGACCCAGTTCTTCGCTTCTAGTAGACAATAGGAGGAAAGGCACGTCTTCCGGGAGCAGCCTCTCTTTGTCACACACTTCGTCGTTGGTTAGGTCACACCAGCTAAGTGACCTAACTAGGTCGCCCATCTTGTGAGACCTATGCCCTCCGAGCGACGTACACACCGCGAAGGGAAGTATAGGAGGATTCGATGTCAGTCCTTACAGATAACGTTTAAATAGCGTATGAACAGCGTGTTTATAACATATAAAACGGGCATGCAGGAAGCGCATGAGAAACGTTTGCGTACGCACGTGAGCGAGCGCATGCGCAGCGCATCCTGTTCCATCCAACAGGTTCCTTCTGTTATTTGCAAAATAAACAGCAGTCATTTAAAAGCCTATGCAGACTTTTGCAATATCGGGAGCTGTCATATGATATCTTTCACAATATACCTAAAATTAATTATGTTAATAATTATTGACTAATTTTCTCAAACAACAACTACATACACATTGATTTTTGATAGCAAAACACGTATCGTGCTAAGACATGCCACAATCTGACTAAAGTTCAGATCTACTTATGTAGATCTGAGTGCCACCGTATATATAGTAGCTTCATTGTGATTCGGATTTCCCGAGCCATGCAATCAAACAGTCCTTTACAGATAGACATTAGACGAAGTATCAAAATATCATTGTCCATGGAAATAAAACAAATTGTTGATTGTTGTTTGGGAAAAAAAATGTTTATTTTGGTAAGATTGTTTTACCTGTCTACCTGCTGGCTATATAGACAACCTCGAAAATGTAACTACTCAGTTAAAATTAGAAACCGCATAAAATTGTGAAAGCTTGCCGATGGTTGTCTATTTGAAAGGTCACGAAAAGGTGACCCTATCGGTGGTCTTCAGATCCTAATGTTAACTGATTTTAATCCGATTTAAACATGTTAACACAATTAGCAATTTTAGATGTAGATATTGTTTTGTGTGATGTACGCTGTACGATCACCGCGTATATCGTGAAAATAACGCACGATTCGTGCAATAATACCGTATAATTTCGATTTTAGGTAGGCAAGTGACATTTACTAAACTTCTGGTGATGTAAAAAAATTGAAAATAAGCTGATGAAATGGGATGCAAGTCGTTTTATGAGGTAACGCCGATGTACGTGAATAGTGCTTCGCGGTAAGGCCGGAAAATGTGATTTTTTCATATATGGTACTGAACAGGTTTAACTCCATTAATTGGCGAGTATCAGCACTTTTGTATGTTATGTGTTTTGTGGAGTTAACTTAAACTCATTTAATACAGAATTTATTTTAGTTTGATTGCATAGAAAAAAGACACAGTCTCGATTCCGTCTCTGAAACCACAGAGCTAAAAGCTTCGAAAGTCTTTGTTGAAGTGAGTGTTGTGCAGTCGAAAAAAAAATAAAATTCATTTACAAAAAAAAAAAAAATAAATAAATAAATATGCATGATGATTTTCTTTTAAACACAAATATTTATAGATATAATCATTTTCTAATAGGTCATATTTTCAAAACAAAATTTGTGAAATTTCAAATATGTTAAGTTACAAATATTATATGTTTCAATAACAGATGTCAAATTTAAAATTATGTAACTGGAATATTAAAATGCGGCTTTTCCTCTTTGTCCAATCAACTGTGCTAAAAGTTTTATAATATATAGGTGATAAGGTCAATTAAGCTGTCTGTACTTATCATGTTGTTAAGCCTTATGACTGATAAAATATACAGGTGATGATTGTGTTATAAATTCTATGTTGCTATGTTACCTTATTTTGTATTGAAACCTGATTGGTCATTTTGTTATTTAAGACACAAAAATGTTAAAATTCTATTGGTCAGCTAAAACGAAATCAATTTTAGAATTATTGTAAAGATACATGTAGAAAATTTAGGGTCAGTTAGATTTTGGATTTCCAAGTGATAACATTGTATTGTGGCTTTCCACTAGAAATAATTGTTACTGTTTTTAATATCAATTTGTTAACATCAGGATAACCTGTGTATATGTTATATATTATCTGTGGTTTTCCACTAAGAAAGAAACATTAAAATAATTAAAAAATAAAACGGAACATTGTGTGGAGATTCAATCCACCTTCAGTAGAACTCTAAATTTAGCGCATAACATGAGTAAGAAGCAATGCAAGAAAAATTTCTTACTCAAAGAAACAACGGGGTAGCAATTTCTCAATATCTATTGAGATGGTAAAATTCAATTGATAATGGGCTTTGTTTAATTATAGAATTTTTCATTGTTCTCACTCTTTATTAATTATTTGACATGAAGAAGTCCACTTTTAGACAGACTCTCATGGCATGGATAGATGGCATCTTCCATATACGACATGTACATTGAGTTAAGACACCAAAATATGTTTAACCTATCTTTAGTCTATGTGACCTTTTACCTGGTAAATTTATGAAATGGATTTGCTCAGCTGTGAACTTGGACTTGAACTAAGTGAGCAAATGGTCACTCTGTATGGGTGTGACCTGGCTCTGTACTGGTGGCCTTTTTATGGTCATTAGTCCAGTTAGTTTTGTAAACGTCTGTAATAGTAATAGTGATTTAGTAGTTTTTTAGGCAGTCAGAAAACTTCTTTGTTCACAATTCGATTGGTTTACGACATTCACATTATTTCACATTTATCTCGATTTTGTCGGTTTCAAGCATCTTACATGCTCTAAAACCCTTATTTAAATATTATAAAATTCATATTTGACCTTTCTAAAGAAGTAAATAATTTTCCGTTCTAATAATATGCCTTTAGAACAAGTAAATTGGTAAATGTCAAAAATCCAATAATATCGTCACACCTGGCATACGTTTACAATATTGACAAAGCTTCTTTGATCTTAGATGTCTCTATTATTCGTTACGATGATTTGTAAAATGGTAGAAAAACAACAACAACAAGATCAGTATGCTTTGTGATCCAAAATTGTTTTTTTATTTATATATACATGTATTAGGAAAATATGTAAAATAAACTGTAGATGTATTTGTTTTATTAATATACCTATTTTAAACCTTATTATTAATGGTGCAATGTTAACAGGAAGATAGATTGTGTAAATTTGAAAACAAAATGCCAAAATGCCTAAAAACACCAAAGCCGACAACATCCCTATAACAGCAGGCCAAAGGGTCTTTATGCCTTGAAATATCGGAGCCATGTCACGTGAATAGTCATTTAAATAATTTATATATTAAACTTGGATATCAATGATATTTATAGCCATATTGGTTTTTTAACTGTTATTTGAATGAAAAAAAAAAGATTTTCTGTAACATAATTATGATGAATTATCAAAAATGTGCAAAACTATTTGTATAAAAAACAGTTAAGATAGTAAGTATAGTGTTTATAAATAAATATTTCCGTGTTGCTAAGATGATAATGTCCAAAATATGCACAATGATGTGTGGGCTGTCAGACTAACCATATTTTGAAAAAGAAAAATGAATGAAAATTTGGAAATATAACAAACCAGTGCTTGTAATGTACATGTAGCCTGACGTAGGGTATGATAAGAAATGTATCTTTAAAGATTTAGAGTTTTCTTAAACTGTAAGTAAAAGACCATTGCCTTGTTTCTTGGAGTTTTTAGATGAATACATGGATGATTGGATGATAAAATAAGATGAGATTTTTTTGATAAGTATCATCATACTTATTATTATAGATTTGATACTCGTTTTTCGTGCTTTTATGTATTTTTTTGTTCAAGGCAGATGATATTCATCACGGTCAGGTTGTTACCATATTTATGAATGTAAATTTAAACTTTATTGTTAAAAAAAAAACAGTAAGATAGTATGTATGGTGTAAGCCGGAAATTTTTTTGTTGTGAAGATGAGGATGTCCAAAATATACTTAGGTGCGCTTTCTTACTAACCAGATTCTAAAAATAAAAATAAAAGAACTTAGAAAATATAACAAATCAGTGATTGAAATTTACACGTAGGGTATGATAAGAAATGCATTTTTAAAGGTGTAGAGTTTTCTTAAAATGTAAGTAAAAGACCATTGCTTTGTTTCTTGGAAATTTTAGATGAATATATGGATGATTGGATGATAAAATGAGATGAGATATTTTTGGTATCATCATACTTGACTTTGATAAATCAAGGTCAAAATGTAGATTTGATACTTGTTTTTCGTGGTTTTATGTTGTTTTTTTTTGTTCAAGGCAGATGATATTCATCATTGTCAGGTTGTCAAAAAGATTTTAAAACAAAGATGTTATTTTTATTTAAGGAAGATGAATGTAAACTTTATAAAGTTAATCATTTAGATAAAATAATATTTCGACATTGTATTGCTTCTGAAAATAGTGCTAAAATATAACTAGTGTGTTGAAATTTCACAGAATTTGGTCAATTGAAAATTTAACATGACTAAGAGCGAAATAATATTAGCTTGTTTTCCAAAAGCAGGAGTTTAAAAATAAAGAAAGTAAAGACAAACTGAAAATAAATGCTTGTCTGAATAAATTGTCATGGACATATGTTACACACAGTATTCTTGAAATTGGTATAGAAGGATCACAAAAGTAAAGGCTGAAAACGGCGAGAAAAGATGATCATCTGATAATAAAATGAAAAAAAAAATAAATCTTACATTATTAAATTAAAAATGAGTGAGGGAAAAGGGATTAAGTTGCTTTTGTAGTTTATGTAAAGAAAATGTCCTATCACGTGACAATAGCAAAATGTATGTGGCCTACTATTGAAAGGAGGGTTCGGCCGGAATAGTAATTAGGAATAGCTGCCGACCTTGAGGGGAATTGCCCTCAGGCGGACCCAGACTCTGAGGAGGAAGAAACAGCCAAGTGAGCTTCTTTCTCGGGTTGAACGGGCTAAATCGGCCTCTTTGGGAGCGACAATGCGGCTTCCTAATTTCGTTCAGCGTCTGGCCTGTCTATGGTGAATAGTTAGTCGGACTCCTTTCCTGAAAACTGGTGTTTCGGCTTCCGTTTTTTTCGCTGCTTGCATCTTCTAAAATATTCAAAGAAAATTGGGTGACAAATGAATGTTTAATAATGCGTTGATAATGTAGATTGCATATATAAAATTATATGTGTTGTGATGTAAATGATATAGTAACTCGTAAGGTGTAAATTATATATCCGGTGTGATGTAAATGATATATATCCGGTTTGATGTCAATGATATTTTATCTAGCGTGATCGATGAAAGTGATATAGTATCTGGTGTGATGTAAATGTTGTAGTATCTGGTGTTATGTAAATGATATAGTATCTGGTGTGATGTAAATGATATAGTATCTGGTGTGATGTAAATGATATAGTATGATGTAAATGATATAGTATCTGATGTGATGTAAATGATATAGTATCTGGTGAGAGGTAAATGATATAGTATCTGGTGTGATGTAAATGATATAGTATCTAATGATATAGTTTCTGGTGGGATGTAAATGATACAGTATCTGGTGTGATGTAATTGATATAGTTTCTTATGTGATGTAAATGATATAGTATCTGTTGTGATGTAATTGCTATAATATCAGTGGTGATGTAAATGATATAGTATCTGGTGTGATGTCAATGATATTGTATCTGATGTGACATAAATGATAAAGTATCTGGTGTGATGATAATGATATAGTTTCTGGTGGGATGTCAATGGTATAGTATTTGGTGTGATGTAAATGATATAGTATCTCGTGTGATGTAAATGATATAGTATCTCGTGTGATGTAATTGATATAGTATCTGGTGTGATGTAAATGATATAGTATCTGGTGTGATGTAAATGATATAGTATCTGGTGTGATGTAAATGATATAATATCTGATGTGATGTAAATGATATAGTATCTTGTGTGATGTAATTGATATAGTATCTGATGTGATGTAAATGGTATATTATCTGATGTGATGTAAATGATATAGTTTCTGGTGTGATGTAAATGATATAGTATCTGATGAGATGTAAATGATATATTATCTGGTGTGATGTAAATGATATAGTATCTCGTGTGATGTAAATGATATAGTATCTGGTGTGATGTAAATGATATAGTTTATTACATGTATTTCGGTGGTTTATAGAAATATATCAGTGATATAAAACTTGTAATTTCACTGTTTGAAACAGTGAAATTACCACTTTGATAATTTCACTGTTTTGAATTTAAGCCCCTTACCTTGTTTCAGTGAAATACAAGCGTGCACAGTACTGGGTACCAACTTAATGACGTGACGTCGGAAATGACGTCACGTTGTTTTATTATTTGGCGCGCTTTTCATTCAGTATTAGGTTTAATGTCTTTTTAAAACGTTTCTTTGCATATAATGATGTGATGTAAATGATATAGTTTCTGGTGTGATGTAAATGATATAGTATCTGGTGTGATGTAAATGATATAGTATCTCGTGCGATGTCAATGATATAGTATCTGGTGTGATGTAAATGATATAGTATCTCGTGTGATGTCAATGATATAGTATCTGGTGTGATGTAAATGATTTATTATCTGGTGAGATGTAAATGATAAAGTATCTGGTGAGACATAAATGATATAGTATCTGGTGAGATTTAAATGATATAGTATCTGGTGTGATGTAAATGATATAGTATCTGGTGAGACATAAATGATATAGTATCTGGTGAGATGTAAATGATATAGTTTCTGGTGTGATGTAAATGATATAGTATCTGGTGAGACATAAATGATATAGTATCTGTTGTGATGTAAATGATATAGTTTCTGGTGTGATGTAAATGATATAGTATCTGGTGAGACATAAATGATATAGTATCTGGTGAGATGTAAATGAAATAGTATCTGGTGTGATGTAAATGATATAGTATCTGGTGGGATGTAAATAATACAGTATCTGGTGTGATGTAATTGATATAGTATCTTGTGTGATGTTAATGATATAGTATCTGGTGTGATGTAAATGATACAGTATCTGGTGTGATGTTAATGATATAGTTTCTGGTGTGATGTAATTGATGTAGTTTCTGGTGTGATGTAAATGATATAGTACTGGTGTGATGTAATTGATATAGTATCTCGTGTGATGTAAATGATATAGTATCTGGTGAGACATAAATGATATAGTATCTGGTGAGATGTAAATGATATAGTATCTGGTGTGATGTAAATGATATAGTATCTGGTGGGATGTAAATAATACAGTATCTGGTGTGATGTAATTGATATAGTATCTTGTGTGATGTTAATGATATAGTATCTGGTGTGATGTAAATGATACAGTATCTGGTATGATGTTAATGATATAGTTTCTGGTGTGATGTAATTGATGTAGTTTCTGGTGTGATGTAAATGATATAGTTTCTGGTGTGATGTAATTGATATAGTATCTGGTGGGATGTAAATGATAAAGTATCTGGTGTGATGTAATTGATATAGTATCTCGTGTGATGTAAATGATATAGTATCTGTTGTGATGTAATTGATATAATATCTATGGTGATGTAAATGATATAGTATCTGGTGTGACATAAATGATATAGTATCTGGTGTGATGTTAATGATATAGTATCTGGTGTGATGTAAATGATACAGTATCTGGTGTGATGTTAATGATATAGTATCTGGTGTGATGTAATTGATAAAGTATCTGGTGTGATGATAATGATATAGTATCTGGTGTGATGTAAATGATATAGTATCTGGTGTGATGTAAATGATATAGTTTCTGGTGTGATGTAAATGATATTGTATCTGGTGGGATGTAAATGATATAGTATCTGGTGTGATGTAAAGATATAGTATTTGGAGTGATGTAAATGATATAGTATCTCGTGTGATGTAAATGATATAGTATCTCGTGTGATGTAATTGATATAGTATCTGGTGTGATGTAAATGATATAGTATCTGGTGTGATGTAATTGATATCGTATCTGGTGTGATGTCAAAAATAAAGTGTCTGGTGTGATATTAGTAATATATATTGATGTGATGTAAATGATATATACCTGGTGTTATGTAATGATTTATTGTCTGAAGTGAATTGATGCTATTAAAAAACATGTGTTATGTAAATAATATCTTTTTTAATGATAGAGATCATATCTAAAATGTATAATGATTATGCGAAATATAAAACTTTGTAATTATTGTCTGAACATCAGGTCTACGAAAACACACATTCCTTTAAAGAAGGTAAATTCTGTTATTGAACGTACGTGTATATGTAATCAAACGGTTGTTACACAAAATAAGTGAGCTTACTTTTTTCTCTGGTGCTCTCTTGCCAGTATTTTCTTTTTAGATAACTCCTCATTTCTTTTGGCCTCGGCTTTCTCTTGCCGAGCCTCACATGCTAGGCGTATCTATTAAAAATGTAACAAAATATTAAAGGCAAACTCAAACTTTCCTTTTGAAACTTCTAAATTTTGTCTAAATTGTATATAGTTATAGTAACAATATAAAAAAATTATAAAAGTCCAAAGTTTCAAATCTTAGACTATTGGCTATTCCTTACGTTCCATATAGTGCCGTTGTTTGTCTTGTGAATTTATAGATGTTTTTAATCAATACACATATTCGTCAATACTCGGCTAATCTCGTTTTTTTTTTCGTTAATTATCTAGCGTTAATGGGCTTTAGTTCATTTGTAGCATTTGTTTGCCGGATATATACATTGGATTAAATATAACTTTATGTTGCAGATTTAATATATCATCTTTTAGTTGATGTTGAAGAGCAAATTTCAAATGGCTTTTACACTTACTATTCTAATTACATTTTGTACGTATGTTATATGAACCTTAGTCTGGACAAATTAACAAATCGTTTATTAAGGAAATTTTGACATTTTTATATACTGACTAAATAGCAAATAGCGCAGTTACATAGATATATCTTATTAATACATATATAATTTTCAAATATACATCAGAAATATTTCCAGGCGGAAGCATAGAAAGTATGTTATATTCAAAAATACAATTTTCAAACATACATCAGATATATTTCCAGGCGGAAGCATAGAAAGTATGTTGTATTCAAAATATAAGATTTATACTTACAGGCCCGTCAGCTGTCTTTATTGGCGGCAATATCGGCTTCATCACTATCGGTTTGCAGTCTACCTCAATGGTAAAAGACTCTCCGCCACGGGATTTTCTATGCTCATATTGAACTTAAATAGAAAGAGTATTGCCAATGAATTATCTTGTTAAATAAAATAAAACAAGTTTTGTCTTCTCAGTACGCAGTTTCTTCTCTTTAAATAAAAGTTTGACGAAAATATACTTACAAGCAGGAAACATATATTCATATATTTTCTAACTGTCACAAAATGCGAGCAAGGTGTGTGTGTTTGTGCGTGTTTGCGTGCGTGCTTGCGTGCGTGCGTGCGTGCGTGTGTGTGTGTGTGTGTGTGTGTAATTCTTACATAGCGTTGGTGTGGGGGCGCGGCTAGCTATAGCCTTCTTTTTCTTTTGACGTCTTTTCTCCTTCCTTTTGGCTATCCAAGTTGAAATGAAACCAAAACAACTTGAAAGCTTCATCTTCTTTTTCTTCTTTTTCTTGTCATTTTCCTGGTCAGATTCGTTCGCAATGTTATCCTTTTCTGCTTTTACATCTTGATCTTTTTTATCAAGGTCTTCATTTTCCTACAATTGAAGAGGAATCCCGAGGGTGATAGTATTACAAATGTGGTGCAGCTTACATCAATTTCATTCAAAGGTTTTCAAAAATGTACAATTCAAATTCAACAAATAATGCTCTTCGATGTTACCAATCCTTCACATGAAAAGAATGAAATCAACCCGGAATATCTAAGTACCAATTATAATTGACAAACAAAACTATTCGGAATAATAATCTTAAGCAAGAACGTGAACTGTCAGGTACACTAACAAATAAGATACACTTAATGTCATTTTGTTCTGTATCTTTACATACATATTGTAAATTTGATATAGATTTGTGGATTGCACCTGTAAGCTTGGACTTACAATCTTAGCTCAAAAAAGATACAACTCACTTAAACCACTTTATAGGCCATTTTATTGGGAAAGCCATGATTATTGAATATTTTCCGTGAAGTACAAAAACATGCTTGTTTCATGTGTATAAAAAATAAAATATAGATATATCCCTCACATTATTGTCAAAACCCTCACGAGGCATTACGAGGACGTAGACATGTAACAAATAACAAATACACCGTGTATATCCAGTACCGCCGGAATGTAGTCAACTCATCATTTTCACGAAAGTAAACAATTTCGTGGAAATAATCTTGATGATGGATAAAGAGTAATGTCTTTGCAGCCGTATGCAGCTATTCATTTTTTACAGTTTCGGTTAAATAAAAAAATATGTTGGCCAGTTAACTTACCGCGTTTGAAATCCTGTCAGGTATCGGCCATTTTTTGCACAATTCTGCGTTACTTATTGCACGAATCGTGCGTAATTTTCACATTCCAGCGTTACTGGATATACACGGTGAAACACATAATATACATTAGATATAATAAAGGTATAAGTCAAGATATTTGCACCTGTGATTAATTTATAATCATTTTTAGTTAGTAATAAGTAGTACTGAAGTATTATGCTAAGCACAAGGGTGGAACTCGAACTTTACCTTATTTCCCGCCTCGTATTTCATTTTCGTGTCTGTACAAACTACCCCTTTATTGGCTGATACATCCATTGATTCTCTATGATTTTCCTCTTTGTCTTCTAAACTCATACTTATATCAACTGCCAGTTGTTCTGCTTCCTGCTTTGGTGTATTTGTTAACTTGACTTCCTCCTCTTCTAATTCTTCGTCACTTGAATCGTAAAAATCATCGCGAAAAAATTCTCTAGGTAAACTCTGTTCCCGTGCATGCGTAACTTGAACCTCTTTAAATCCTCTGTCGGGTACAGAACGACTTCGGGTCTTTTCTGGCCCCTTGTACGTAAATATTTGACTTCTTTTATTTGCCAACATAATCTGTTGTTCCATAAAGTTTCTTTGTATCTGCCCTTACTGGGGGTAAAGATCCCGTACCATCTGAGGGCTCAACTCTTATGACTCTCACCTTATGCGAGGACATTTCAGCTAATGGCAAATTGCAGCGCCCATCATGGATCTCTTTCAGTCCTCATTCTGGTATTGCTAGGAGACGTTGTCAAATGACGTCGTTATGTGACGTCATCTAACTGTTGAAAACATTTGAAACATGATTATGTGACGTCGTGATGTGATATATCTATAGCATAATTCTATGTTAATGCTTTGTAACACCGCAAAACGTCCGTACCGCAAAACGTACGTATATGGACGTTTTGCGGCGCATATCGTCCACATTTTTCTGACGTACATTTTGCGGCAAAAAGGCATGGTCCTGCCGCATAACGTCCATATTTTAAAGTTTATATAATTTTCGTTAATTTTCACCAGTTATTACCAGGTGTTTTTGTGTGTTAATTTCAGCTCACCTGAGTATGCGCCTGTCTGTCTGTCTGTCAGTCCAAATTTAGCTTGAAACCACTCTAGCATCCACATACCCTAAGCAATATGTCAAGAGTTATCTGTCCTTGAATTACAATATCTGTTATATTTCACATTGTTACCACTCCAACGCTTTCATTTCTTCTTTAATCTTGACAATTTTCAACAGAATATCTATGACAAAGTTAGAATATAGGCTAAATCTAACATAAAACAACAACAAAAAACGCACTATATATCACCTTGTTAGTGCTTTCTTTTCTTCTCCATTTTTAAAGTATTTTTATACAGAATATGTATAACAATAAGGTCTCGATCAAGTTCATTTATGAGCTACAACGACTGAATATCTCAAGAGTAATTTGCCTTTGAATTATAAAAATAAAGACATATTTTAAAGTCAAATTATTGAATTGTGATAAAACTGCCATTTCTTTCTTATCAATGATCAGATGTCATTCATACATTTATGACAGGACGGACATCTTGAATAGTTCAACTATAATATTGACCTTGAAATGACCTTGACCTCAAGATCATTATTGAATTTTGCCTAAATTACCATATCTTTGTCATTTACAGATATTTGGATATTGATGACCATTTTCAGACGTAGAATTGAGTACTGATATCAGTTACCAGATTCTGCTTTTTATTTGTAATATTCAATGCTATCTACCCTTGTCATGTGGAGCCTTTATAGGCAGGTGGGTGATATAAGGCCACCATGACCTTTTTGCTTTGTTCAATTACAAAAAAGTGTATAAAATTACATTGTTCAATTATAAAATTACATTATGGCATTCAAACAAAACGCTTACATTACGATATTTTAAAATATGCTTTATTTTTTATTAATAGAACACATTGAACTTCTTTTTCATCAGTTCCTATACGGAAGAATGTTTGTTATAATATACTCTATTACATATTATCTATGTAACTTATAGGCGAAATGTTTTTTCTTTAGGCGATAAAATAATACGGTTTTAGTAAAGGGACGGACTTTCCGACTAACCTATAGATTAGATCATTTTTCAAAGTTATATTTTATGACAATTTCAAACTTGCATTTACTAGATTTGTAGTTCAAAATATTTGAGCTTTGTCAAGCAGAAATAATCACTATCGTCATTTTTTCACATATTGATGATGTTCAAAAATAACAATCTCATCTTTGAGAAAATATTTTAAAAGTTACAGGGTTAGATACTGACCCGATACGGGGATACACGGTTCTGTAGGAAACCATAACGGGACTCAACCCACAGAACCGTATAAAACGGTATCTAACCCTTAAACGATTCTATCACGCCGAAAATCTTCCTCATCGTAATTTAGCATAACCAGGGAGACCATACAACGTGACAATATGTTAATACAGCAAGTTAGAAGAAATATCTTAAAAAAGATAAACGGCGTTGATGGAAAAGATTTTCATGTATAAGAAAGAAAGAAATATAGAGCGGCAAAGCGGACGCAGTTTAGTAATTATATTTTACTTGTTATATCTGTTGCCAAACCATCACTGCCTACTTATTATGGCCTAAGGATTTGGCAACCGAGTCGTGGAAACCCCATAACTTCATTCAAGTGTCTGTCCAAAAATGTTGAAGCTGTTGCAACAATTTCGTCTGGTAATAATACGTACGTCGATCAAAGAAGCACTGTCTTACATTAAGTCGTAATCTACATTTATTCAATTTCAATGCAATACCTCTAATAGAATTATATAATTCAAGATGAATAAATGTCCTTGAAGTATTCGTGAATATATTTTACTACAGAAATTGTGGACGATATGCGGCGCAAATACACACTCTCGCCGCAAAACGTACCAAGTACGATATGCACCGCAAAAACGTCCACATGTGTACGATATGCGACGCAAAACGTCCACACGCGAACGTTTTGCGGTACGGACGTTTTGCGGTGTTACAATGCTTACTAAGACAAAATGTTTTGTAAAAATAAATTGCTTTACATTATAAATATTATAACCCGCTTTTGATATTTACCCTTTCTGTCAAGGGTTAACTCCTCTAAAATGAAAACGGAGACTCGATAAAATATATATAGATATCTATATCATTTTATAAGACTACTTTAATCTTTTTGGTCAAACAAAATGCTTTATGTTGGATGCATAATATTTAGTACGTTGATGATAACCTAGTCATAGATACCTTTAAAAAATGGTCCCGTTGATGGGGACTCCTAATAAATATATCTGTTTATAATGCCGTTGTTGTGTACAGATCACCATCATGTGCTCTATATTTTCGTTTTCGTTTTTCGATGGGGCATTTATGTGTTGGTGAATGCATCATATTTAGCACTATGTATCATTTGTGGAAAGCGCCCCTTTCCAAGAAAGAGCAAAATCCTTAAATGATATCAACATATTATCTAGGAGCATCCAACCTCGTTAACCATATTATTGTTATATATATATAGAAATTAATATTGTTTTGTTTTATTGTAATATTTACATTATTCTGCCTCTCCCAAGCGAGATGTCATGTGAAACCATTCTTCGTTTAATATTGTTCCCTGAAGCTCTTTAGTTTAGCAGTTTTATATGACACAGTGAATCAGCTTAAAGTGTAAGAGCTATTTTCCCATTTACCAAAGAATTATTTCCCGTGAATACACATACCATCTCGACTTCTTGTCACGTATTGCCATGTTTCTATTTTTTGTATGTATATATATTGATGCTTTGTCAATGGCTCTTTTTAGAGCTTTAGTGCAAATAAAGTTCTTCTTCTTCATTTTGTATTATGTGTCATAACTAATTCATAGTCCATTTTTCATCGCCTCTTGCTTAAAATCTGATGGTTTTGAGTAAAATTTCAGTTTTTTTTTGCCATTTCGCAAGTATTGACCTGTTTATTTCAAGTCTTCATCCTTGCCATACATAATTACACAATGATAATACAAAATTGCAATCATAAAGCCCCGACTAACAAATTTATACCAGTTTTTTCAATTGTCTCGGAGTTCTTGTGATGACTCAAAATATGTCCCAGAGTTCTTATGCTGCCAATGTGTTTCTTGTTCACTTTCTCCCCCGTGTTTAACAGTTCGAACTTTTTTATATTTTCGAGTCAGAATGTAGCGTCATGTGTAAAACAAAGGTTAACTCTTTCACTAAATTTAGTAATGAACCTACATGAAAATAATATTTTATTTGTCACATTTCAAAAATAAAGACTGTTAAAACTGGAAAACAATGTTCGTCAATAACTTCAAGTAGATCTATGACACTGAAATTTGATTCAGCTAAATAGCTGAATTTAATGTTCTCTAAATTGAGGAATTTGAATTTTACTTTCCCGCACAAGGAAAGTGGAGTACGCTGCCCATCGGACATACAGTGAGTTAGCCAATAGCGGATCATAGCCAATAACGGGTCAGTCACTTATGTAATAAATTATTTTACTAAATGTTTTGAACTTAAAAGTGTTATAACCTAACAGCCATGTGCATTAAGATGTTAGCTCCTCGACAGCGAAAAAAAAATGTAAACATCCGGATAATTCTAATCAGATTCATTCAGATGCTTTACCAAGCGTTTCCGTTTGTCGCGAAATATTGCGCCAGTAACAACACAAAGTTGCAGTCGCTGCTTTATTGCTGAAAAACCCCAAAAGATATTAGATCAAACCTGGTAGGTATTTGATGCCCAATATGTTAACTATATGCAGCAGCAGCCGTTTAAAAAATGCATGAGGATTTATAGTGATAGCGCTGGTCAATTAAATTGCATCACGTTGTCCAATAGCGGGTCATGCAATTTTCCAGGAAGGGACCGCCTCAAAGTAATTAAACAGGTTTTAGAAACTATTTTTTTAAAGCAAATTTTGGTTTGTATACAAAGAAATATAAAATTTAATTTATTTATGTTATTATTGCAGGTGAATTATGCAGTCCATGCTATAATATGGTGTTTTATGTAGTCTAAACTGCTGCAACATTGAAATATTATTGTTCTAGATTCTAAAATATTATTTTTAACTGTACAGTAACTTCTTTATTTTTAAGTTATCCACCTTAAACTTCAAATACATGGTTTTTCATCACCCACAGGATGTGTGACAAAATTTATTACTTTAGCACAAATTTGTTTTACAGAATTATTTCCCCATTGAACTTTTATTATTATTATGATTATTATTACTTCTTCATTTCTTGAGGTATCTCCTTTTATCTTCAAATGTTTGTTACTTATTATCACACACATCACATGTGATAGATTTATCACTCTAGCAGGTTTCTCTACATTTTTGTAATCAACCCCGGACTTTTGGTAATTGTTCTTTGTCATTACTCACATCATGACATGACAAGCTCATTTGTTTACTTGTTTTATTGTTTCAGATTCTAATGCCTAAGGGAAAGAGAAAAAATATTCAATGTAGTCCAGCCCAGAATGCAGCCTCCTCAGTGGTAAAAAATAAAGAATAATAGTTTTTAAACATGGCTAGCACATAAAAATAAATGCTTTACTGCTGTGCTGTTATTTATTCTTTTTTTCCTAACTTATTCTCATTAAGATTACTTTTTTATATAAATAAAGCTATTGTTAAATCTAATTTTCCTTTATTAATGAAATAATAAGTCAGTATTGTTTAATGATCGAGTCAATTTTGTTTTACATAATTACATGGGTTTTTCTTTAGGTTTGACGTTGAACCAAGCCAGTATTGTTAAATGATGTAGTCAATATTGTTTTACATCATTACATGTATTTTGTTATGATTTTGTTTGTTTATATCACAGAGTTTACTCAATAAGAGAAAATCAGTTGACAATTTTGTTTGTTATTCTTAGAAAGTGTATCCTCATAATGACCACATAGAAGAACATAAAAATTTCTTGAGACTGCATTTTCAGCTTTTGATTCACAACAAGACACTTGTGTTACAGTTAATTTAATGGAATTTTACATAGAATGTGCAAAAAATTGCTTCGATGAGCTGCTTTGTCCCCTGTAACCCTGAAAATAAAATAAATATGTTATCTACACAATTTACAATTCATTGAGCAGATATCTAGATCAGCATTATTACAATCATTATTGTTTTTACCACAATCATGCAGCTGCTGCCACTTGGATTCTTTACTTATTGGTACCCTTTTCACTTTAATACTCAGCGGTAACACATAGTTGTGTAATATTTTCCTGGTTAAGGAAGAATTTGACAGATAATTAATGTTTTGAGAAAACCCCCGTACGTATATCACGTGACCCGCTAATGGCCGATTTGAGCCGCTATTGGCATGTTCACAAGAAGTTTGGAAACGGTAAATACACCACGATGCATTCAAAATATGAATTCACAAGAAGTATACAGTGAAAGGGGAATAAAAATACTTCAAATCACCATACCTTTATATATGAATCTAAAAATCGTTCGTTCATAAACACTAAAAGTTTCGCTAGTGATCCGTTATTGGCTAACTCACTGTAGTTTATTTATCTATTTTTTTTTTTGTAAAGGCAAACATGAGTTTTATTATAGCGTTTGAATAATGGTTTTAGAACCAACAACAACAACAAGTTCAGTATGCTTTGTGATCCAAAATTGTTTATATTTATATAAATATGTTAACAGGAAAATAATTTGTGCAAGTTTTGAAAACAAAATTCCAGCCGCCAACATCCCTATAACAGCAGACCAAAGGTTCTTTATGCCTTGAAATATCAGAGCCATGTCACGTGAATAGTCATTAAATAATTGTTAAAATAAAATTGGATATCAATGATATTTATAACCATATTGGTTTTTTAACTGTTAATACAAATGAAAAAAAAAACATTATTTCTGTAACATAATTATGATGAATTCTCAAAAATGTGTAAAACTATTTGTATAAAAAAACAGTAAAGATAGTATGTATACATGTAGTGTAAATCAAGGAATATTTCCGTGTTGCTAAGATGAGAATGTCCAAAATATGCGCAATGATGTGTGGGCTGTCAGACTAACCATATTTTTGAAAAAGAAAATGAATGAAAATTAGGAAATATAACAAACCAGTGCTTGTAATGTACATTTTTGGGGTA
>NW_026855657.1:0-13182 GCF_026571515.1 Ruditapes philippinarum | reverse complement strand
AAATTTCTTCTTCACTCTGTTAAGCTAAGCAAAAATAAATTTGAATCACTATTTCTTTAACTACATATTTTGTTATACGTTTATTTATGATAATGCATGTGTGTTTTTACGGAAAATGATTTATATGTTACATAGTACGTTGCATATAAATATCGTGTTATAGATATTTATTATACTAACGTAATGCTCAACAATTTTGGTAACAAATATTTTATATTTGACATAAATGAACAGAACAGCAAAGAAATAATAAAATGTCTAAACATGTTATTTTACGTTTTAACTTACTCATTTAAGAAGAAAAACAAAGAGCCGGAATTATCTACTCGCACGCGTTTAAAATATCCTTTTTACGTACCTCTTCCAGGGCCTCTCAAAATTACCCGTTATGTTTCTAAATATAACTTTTATGGTGATACCGGAATATCGAAGAGCTGAAGTTTATTATGGTGCAAGATTCATCAGAATACGTAAACAAATAAATGAAATATGCCCCCAAAACACTGATTTTCGGCCGAGTTTATCTCCCAAACCAGTACATATATACAGGGCTCCAGATAAGATGCGTATACGCGTAAATTACGCATGGAAATAACACGTTTACGCATTCAAAACAAAATTTAAGCGTATGAAAACGCACATAAAAATCAGGTTACGCACTGAACAACATTTCTTTCGCGTAAACGTAACCGAAAGTAAACTCTAATTATTTTATTTTTAATTTCGTCTGAACGCTTTGCAAGCGTCTACCGGTAACTTCCTGTAGTTCCGACCATCATCGGTTGTTTTCGTAAGTATAGTATGGTGGTGGAATTAACTTCGTATAAATGCCTTGCAACGTCTAACGGTTACTTCCTGTAGTTCCGACTATCATCGGTTGTTATCGTATGTATAGTAAGGTGGTGGAATTAACGCAATTTTATAAAAACACTGGTACAATGTCGCTGTCAAAAGTAAACACGATTGACTCGTATTTTCAGCCGAAAAAAATCGACCCGAAAGTAATTGTTAAGTTTATAATCAATGAAATAATTAGCGCTGCCACGTATGAGCAACAGAAACATGTGTCAGCCTCAGATAAAACGTACGCCGTTTGGAAAGACCTGTTCCCGTGGATTGTCATAAATTCAGAAGACCCGTCACAGGTTAAGCTTAAATGTTCATTATGTATAAAATTTCAAATGAAAAATGCATTTACTACAACTGGTTCTAGCAATATTCAAAAATCAACCGTTGAGCGACACTGCGAATCTGCGGACCACCAGACTGCTACTAAAATGTCATTGAAATTAGAAAGTTCTAAAAAAGATCCTACGCTATTAGATCAAGATTCAGAAGAGATAAAAAACTGTAAATTGTTGGATTCAGACATTTTTTTGATAAGATCGGTTTACTCTCTCATGAAAAATGAATTACCATTTGAAAAACTTGATGCAATTTTGGAACTTCAACGGTTAAATTCATTAAATATGCCATACAGAAATTTAAGCTGGACTACTATTACAGAAATTCAAAATGTAATTGCTGCTGGTTTAAAGAAAAAACTTGTTGATAAGATCAATCAGTCTGATTATTTTGCAATCTTAATAGATGAAAGTACTGATATCACTGTTTCCAAGAGACTTTCAATTTGTGTGAGATATGTAGTCCATGGTAGTGCATATACATCTTTTCTTGGTAACTGCGAATTACCAGATGGTAAAGCTCATACTATAACTTTAGCTTTAAGTAATTATTTAAAGGAATGTGATGTTAACTTTTCAAAATGTGTTTCACTTGCAACAGATGGTGCAAGTGTCATGATGGGTAAAAAAACTGGTGTTGGGGTACAGGTTCAAGCTAAATTTGCCCCATTTGTAATACAAACTCATTGTATAGCACACAGATTAAATTTGGCAGTAACTGACTCTATTAAACAAATTGAACCACTAAAGAAACTGAAAGAAAAATTTGCAAACCTTTACCATTTCATATCTGCATCAGGAAATAGGACATTTGCCTTAAAACAAATGCAGGGGTTGTTAGACGAGCCTAAGCTGTCTGTTAAAGAACCATATTCCATTCGTTGGCTGGGTCTTAAAAATGCTGTTGAAGCCGTCTATGAATCATATGGAGCCATACTTGCAACATTGTCTAGCATGGCCGATGAAAATTCTACAGCTAAAGGTTTATACAAGTACTTTGCTTCATATAAAACGGCATTACTTTTAGCTTTCATGTTGGACGTTCATACCATCCTGGGTGTCCTATGTTGTGAACTGCAGGCAAAGAACCTTATTTTTAGTGATGTTCCTCCCCTAATAGACAGTACTGTGGAGAAGATTGAGTCAATGAAATCAGAAGAGGGTGATGGATTAGTAGAGATGAAAAACAGCATTGTTGTGAAAGATGAAAAGGCCTTTTATAAAGGAGATGAGCTTAAATATTATAGCAAAGATATAGAATCACAGTTTTCAAATGTTAAAAATAATTATTTGGATAACTTGGCCAAAAATATTAAAAGAAGACTAAAACAGAATGATAGTGACACTTTAATATACTTGAGTCAAGTCTTAGAACCATCAACAGTATGTCATCTTCCTGCTGATACCAGTAAAAGTGCTCTAGAATGTTTGGGAAATCAGTTTGGAGTTGAAAAAACAGTGTAACAAATGGAAGGAGATCTGATTATAGGTATTTCAAATTGACATTTAACTGATGTAAACTTTTTCTTATTTAAAACAATAAAAACTTAATTGATATAAACATGTTTACTTGCAAAACAACATTGTCCAAAAAAATTAAACACAAAGTTGATGAATTTATTTTTAAAGAATCTGATATCTAGGACTTGCAAAATATATTATAATGTCACTATATTGCTTCCTGATTTATTTAAATAATAACATATTGCATTCTATATTACAGGGACAACAGAGACTGTCACCCATGTTGAGCCATTATTAGACAAAACAAAACTTGAGAAGGAGTGGAAAGGGGTTTATGGGATGGTAAAAGGCACATATAGGAACATTTCCCTCAGTGACCTGTGCCAAAGATTATGTGTGAAGCACAGTCTGACATATCCAAACATGGCTAAGTTAGCTAAAATAGCCTTATGCATGGAGAT
Source organism: Ruditapes philippinarum (assembly GCF_026571515.1). NCBI lineage: Eukaryota > Metazoa > Mollusca > Bivalvia > Venerida > Veneridae > Ruditapes > Ruditapes philippinarum. The sequence continues at coordinate 10,073 of NW_026855657.1, read as the reverse complement.
TTCAAGCACAGAGTGTGAGCGCTCATTCAGCACTCAAAACAGACTTAAGAGTAAATTAAGGTGGGACATTTATATTAAAGTCTATCTATCTTTATATTTTGAATTTATGCAGGAGGATCTACTCTAGTATATAATTTTGTTAGTAAACTAAGAAAAGTTTATAAGTAAATATTCTAATTATTTTTAATGCAAATGTACATGATTTTATGCATTCTTGAAAATTGTTCTTGAAGTATATATGTTGTTGTTTATCTCATGGCAGGTCATCACTCAAAGAGATTTCACTTGAATCACTGCTGAGGGTTAGCCTTTATGGAGAGCCAGTCTCAGAGTATGACCCTGTACCAGACACAAGACAGTGGTTGGTCAAGAATCGCAGAAGGAAGCGTCTGATGCAAGATTATAAACCAAGAGAGTCCAAAAAGCAAAAGAAATGACTGACATATCTTGTATTACAACTATGATAATGCAGTAAACATGGAAGCATAATAAATGTTTTACTCTTTTCCATACATTGTAAGGAGTAAAAATACTCCTGCCAAATTTCAGATTTCAAGTTTTACTCATTCACAAAAAAATCAATGAGTAAATACTCATTGCCCTAAAAAATTATCTGGAGCCCTGTATATACATACATAATACTGGGATGAAAATTTCAGAATTTTGTCTATGAAATATAATATATTTACTATTTAAAAAAAAATTATGATAACAAAAATAATGCATTCTTACCTGTTCCACATGTACGATAATAAATATTATAAACAGGGATAACAATTATTATATACAAACTTAAAAACTGAGTTAATAGTCATTAACAAAAAGTGAAATTCCCTTCCGTAATTCAGTTTTATTAAATTTAAGGTCTATTTATTTTAAGTATATCATAAGTCTTAGAAAAATTTTGGTATAAAAAGGGAGTGAAACGTCTTCAAGTGAAACGTCTGTCTACCCCTGACCAGGAGTTGAACCCGAGACTCCCAGAATACCATTCACAGCTCTACTGACTGAGCAATCCGGTCACTTACACATTTTTTCACTATAATAAACAGTGAACAGTCTAATAAAACAAATATCAACCACTTGACAGAAGGAAAATTAATTGTTATTACCATGCTTTTCTGTACCACAGAAAACATTTGCTTAACCCATTACGTTATATACACGCAAGTTTTTATAGTATTATAGCAATTTGAACTTGTAACGGGAGACTTTTCATTGAAAACAGCCATTTTTCACAAAATGCTCATGAAGTAATGGGTTAATGTTTTTTATTGTCTTTGTAATTAATTTATTATATATATAAGTTATGATATTTTTCAAGTATCATTCAAGTGCTCTGATCTTCCATGAATGACTGTCATGAACATCCGCAATTGGAGCAACTATGAATAAAGGAAAAGTTTAATTCCTACTAAGCAGGGTGTCCATTAGACCCTTGAATGACTCTTTGACCCTTCAAATTTCCTGAAGGCCTGATTTGACCCTCAGGATTTTAACTGGAGGGTCAAATTTTGATAAATTGGCTAAACTTAGTCCATACTGTTCAAAATGACCCTCAGGATTCCGGAGTGGCTAGTGGAACCCCTGCTACTAAGGCTATGTCCTACAATGTGGCCCAATATGTTGTACCTCAGCACCCTTCATAATTGTGCATACATAAAAGTCTTTGATTTTCGGCCTAACTATATGTATGCCCCAGAAAGTCTAAACCAAATAAATTCATGTTGTCTAGTATAACTGCAACCAATAAATTAATTGAAGTAGAATACAGACTAAACAGACATAGATAACATAGCCCAGATTGTTATAATGTTTAAATATTCTTCTTTTATCCTCTTTTAAAGAACTCTTTTTGAACTTTCTTTTGATTTTGACACACAGACATGTCTATATCCTGGTGAGGGGTTTAACATTAATGGAAGATACATATATAGATATATATATATTTTAATATATATATATAAGGGAGACAACTGCTCTAATTTTATATAATGCTTTGCACTCTGCAAAGCATAATATAAAATCATTCAAAGTAGTTGTCTCCCTTATATATCAAACTACGTAACATATATGTATACAAGCATGTACATGTACTGGTTTCACACTCTTGTCCTACTTTGACCACAGTTCAGTCACAGTTATATACAGTTGTTTTGCTCCCCTGTTTTCCTTGTGTTTTGATCTCATTGGTCTACCATAAAATGTAAATAAGTAAATAAAACTATAATACTTGTAGCAGTTATCACATAATATCTATTTACATGTTAAATAAAGATTTTAATTTTGTTTCAGTGGTGGGTGAGGTTACTATCCTCGGTTTCGGCAGCTTATGGAAGACATTCTGACAGCGTTGCCTGAGACCGAGGTGTCCGGAGAAGTAGGTAGATCATGTAAGTATATTTTACTAGTCAAATTGTTTTGTTACCAAACTTTTAAGGGGAGTCTGTGGCCGTAAGGTGAAAGTCGTCGACTTCAAAACACTTGCCTTTCACCGCTGTAGGTTTGAGTTGTACAAGCATCCTAAGATTATACATATATTAGAAAGCTATCAAGCTAGCTTATTAAACATCGGTGATTCTACTCGGGTGCCTGTTTGTGACTGAAATAATATACAGAGGGGCACCTGATAAAGATGTCTTTCTCTACCCGTAAAGCTGGAAAGCAACCATATGACCTATACTGTGCTGGTGTGACATAAAACTCAAACAAAACAAAAATATTAACTCGCTTCCAGAAAAGAAGTTCCGTGCTTCCTTGCAATTTACATGTATATTGATTTAGAGATACTGTGACACATTTTTGAGTACATTATACATGTATAAGATCTTGTTTTTTTTGTCATCTGAATTGAAGTTTATGTTCAGGACAACATGACTTAATGGACCCATGCAGGTGTTTGATAATTATAAAAAATTTAAAAAAACAACAGAAGTGTTAATCTTAACAAACAATATATACTGTCTTCAAAAAGAAATAAGCTACAAAAATTCTAACAATTTGAAGAAGAAAACAAAACAGAAAAAACTTGAATTTAAGAATTGTTATTACAGTGCAAGGAAGTTTTCAGTGTATGTGTTATTATTTTGTATTTGCAGCATGTTTTGAAGTTACAGTGAATGGTCAACTTATATTCTCCAAGCTCAAACTTCATGGCTTTCCAAAATCTGAAAATGTAAGTCTATTTTTTTCTTCAACATATAACAGGGTTGGCAAAGTATTTACCGCTTGGGAAAACCCGGGTTTTCCTGGGCTGGGCAATATTCCATTAACTGGGTAATACTGGGAAATACTTGGTAATATGATATTTTGGTGTTTTTTTTTCAAAGAATACGGAACATATTTACATTTATCAACATGTAAAGTAAACATAAGGATATTCCCACTAGAGGAAGCTATCTAGCTAGTTTACAGATCATCAATTTTTCTAATTGCTTGTTTGCCTGTTTGTGTCTGAAATAACAGAGTGGCACCTGAGCTGGCAAGTTGTCATTACAGTGTTATGAGTAAAAACAAGAAGAAAAACAAAAACAAATAACTTTGAAATTTAAAAAATTAAAATTGAAGTTATTGCATCTTCTGAAAAGTGTCTAGCATAAAAAAAAATCAAACTTTTCAAAATCATTTAAGATTTCTTTTTTTCTTCATGCTATGATACTTTTTGAAGTTAAGCAAGTTTTTACAAGAGGAAGTTTAATTTATTTTTGTAAAATAATTTCAGGTGATAAAAGAAATTGAGAGACTCATGAACGGAGGGAAATGTCAAGAAATTACAGATGCTGAAAGTCCAGGATGTACTATATTATAACCTAAAAATGTAACATTAAAACATAAATTCACAACAGTAACCAAAATTATTTTAAAAAAGTTGTACCTTAATATTTTCTACAATATTGTTTAACAATGTGTAATGTTTCAGAGATAATGAATGATCCCTTTTTTTCCCATGAGCAAAAAAATTATTGACACATTTTTCATTATTTTTAGATAACAAAAAAAAGACATTTTTTTACCCCAAAGTTATTGTTGCTTTCCTTTATTATTAAAAAAAAATATCTAAAAAAGAAGTAATGACACATACTCCAATGTTAATAGAGCTTCATTTTTACCTCCTGAAATCTAGTTAAGACTTTAATTATTATGTCGTATTTTCTTTATGTGTTTCAGTGCTTTATATGAAAATAAGACTAAAAATTATGTGTATTTTACTAAATGTGCAAATCCAAAAATCCTGTCCTGTCTTAGGAAACATTTTCCATTTACAGAAGTACGGTAATTTTTAGAAATTATCAAAATGTAAGTGTCCTTATTTCATTGTATGTAATCCATGCTTTTGGCATAATTCAGGGTTGACTTGGTTCTATATTGAACCCTTAGCACAAATTGATTGTCCGGGGGGGGGGGGAGTGGGGTGTAGGAAGGGGGTGTCAAGGTGTTGTCTAAATTACAGAGTATGTATCAATCTTTAGGGTGGATGAATGAAAAGATAATGTTTAAAAGTTGTAAAAACTGCATTTATCTTGGATAAATATTTCCATACAAGGGCCATTTATATTACATGTTTAATTCTTGTTCTTGAATAATTAATTTTAATACCATGACTGTTTATTCAATTTCTGATGCATTTAGAAGATAATTTGATAATCTCTTGACTTTTGTTTTAGTTGTTTGTAATGTTATTAGTTGTAAAAGATTTTGTACAGGTTATATGGCCCTTATCAATGGTTATATTGCAATCAATTCAGTCATATATCCTGGCAATATTTTTAAAAACAAATTTGTTTTCTGCACAATAGTTTCATTGATTTAAATTGAAAATTATTCTTAAATTTTGCTGCAGTAATGTGTACATCACAATTGTCCAATTAAAAACCATGTTACAAACATATAGTATATAATCATCTAATGAAAATCCATGTTACCAAAAAAACAGTTGTAAAAATTTTCAAGACGTAGTCAAGGTGATCTTTTTAAAGGACAAGAAAAATATTTAATATAAATGACCTGGCCTAGTTTTTGATACATGTCCCTATATTTTGACACATGAGTATTTATTGTATGTGCTTATACACTACTTAACTAAAAATATTTGATTAAACTTTTCTTTCTCAAAATTTTGCACATATATGTATTTCATTCTTGTTGCTTCTTAATTTTGTTAATAGAAATCAAAATTATGAAGATAATTTATGGAGATGATTCCAAATTATGGAGATAATTCCAAATTATGGAGATAGTTCTCTATTATGATAACCTAGATAAGGAATAAGTACACATATGTGCTATAAATCAAAACTTTGGGCAATGTTTCTTAAATTTTTGAATGTTAAACAAATAGAGAGGTTTAGAATAATTGTGTATTTGTATAGATATATATTTTTTTGTATTGAATAATTTTGTATTTTTTTTTTGTGTTATTTATATATGTTGTTTATTTTTGGAATAAAATGTAGTTGCAACACTGTTTAAACTTGGTCTTCATCACCATGCACGGTTGTCTCTTATCTTGTTCAGAATCTTTCAAAAATTTGAAGAAAAAAAATGTCATATCGAATTTGTAGAAGGGACATGTCCTAATGGCCATTGCTACCTGTTAAAGATCAGGTAATATAAAATAGCTTATCAAAATTGTACTATGCTCATCCTACAGTAAAAAAAACAACATTTTTTGCAGAATTTTGCAATTTTATACAGTATTTCCAGTTTATATACATGTACACGTAATACAGTAATAAATTATCATGTTTACAATGTATTTATTTCTAAGCATGAAAATGCTGGTCTTGTTTGTTAAAATCATGATTAATTAAATAAATTTTTCGAGAAACACGCTTCTTTTGTTTAGTCTGTTTAAACGTATTTTGTTTCTTTATTTTTTTTGCTCGAATATTATTATTATGAAAACTCGAGTCTTAACTGAACCACTCTTCTGTCCGCATTCTGAAAGTGACAATACTAGGGAACATGGTCGTGAGCCAGATGGGACTCAAACTCGTGATATCTGGGTTTGAGATGATATCATAGGAAACACGTTCTTTACCACAGTAAGAATTAAACCCATATTTCCAGATTTGACGGCAGATAATCTTGACCATTGGCCACATATCGTTTTTTGTCGTAGAAGATAAAGCTTTACAATCAACTCATAAAATGTGAAACCTGTTAAATCCGAACTTATGCGAGCAAAGAAGCTTGATCTTGTTTTAATATAAAGTTGTTATGCTTATTGACTGTTGTCAAAGGTAAATCTTTCAAAACATGGAAACTCCGTACTGTAACATATGAATACAAAGAAAATATATGCCAGTTTAAGTTCTTGAATCGGTTAACGTTTCGAAAACGACGGGCAATAAATAACCGAACACTTTTTTTGTTTAACAAAAATATTCGTATTCCTTTTTATATGAATGTCATGGTTAATAATAATTTCAACAACAAAAATGTTATATGAATATAAATGTATGCTCGATTTATGCGCTGCTTTCTTGGACTCCGCTGCCCCTGAAAGTAAATGAAACACATTAATTTGTAAAAAAATAGAGTCATTTATGCAATAAAGTTAACATAATTATGTGACCAATTCCGATTCATTAATTCATCTATCGACTGCTATATCTATTACAGTTTACTTTTAATTTTTCATCCTTTAGCGTGTTCATATGCGGAAACACATCATGGAAATACGGGCCATTTTATAATATTATTCTGTAAAAATAACGATCGTTTGTCTTGTAACATGTATGTTATGTAACATGAGTTACGTAATATAAAATAATCTAAGTAAGCTTGTGAATCTATGAAAGTATGTTTGTGTTTTCTTAAAAATAATGATGTAATGCGTTATTTTATCCATAACATGCTTAGTCCGTTTACCTATGCCAGCACATTCTGATTAAAAAAGAGATAGCTATATCTGTTTCTGTTAGGAAAAATGAAATAATATCTCCGATATAAAAACTTACAGAAAATGTAATCCACTCCTACAAAACACTCCTAGAATTCCGAACATATCCCCATCAAAGTCCATGTTTTCATCGAGTCGATGTAAGGGTGCAATGTGTATCTCTTCTTCGTCGTTCTTGTGATTATTCGGGTCCAAAATTGAGACCATTTCATTTTCAAACTCTTTCGTTTTAATTATGTCACAGGCTTCAAAAAAGGAGCCAATGTTAAACACGTCGTCGATATCTTCCTTCTTCAACTGCTCACAGACTTCAAAGAACAAACCAATATCATAAACTTCGTCAATATCTCCCTTCTTTATTTGGTTGCAGACTTCAAAGAACAAACCAATATCATTAACTTCGTCGATATCTTCCTTCTTTATTTGGTTGCAGACTTCAAAGAACAAACCAATATCATAATCTTCATCGATATCTTCATTCTTTATTTGGTTGCAGACCTCCAAGAACAAACCAATATCATAAACTTCGTCGATATCTTCCTTCTTTATTTGGTTGCAGACTTCAAAGAACAAATCAATATCATAATCTTCATCGATATCTTCATTCTTTATTTGGTTGCAGACCTCCAAGAACAAACCAATATCATAAACTTCGTCGATATCTTCCTTCTTTATTTGGTTGCAGACGTCAAAGAACAAACCAATATCATAAACTTCGTCTGTGCCTTCCTTCCTTATTTGGTTGCAGACTTCAAAGAACAAACCAATATCATAAACTTCATCGATATCTTCCTTCTTTTTTTCCTTGCAGACTTCAAAGAACAAACCAATATCATAAACTTCATCAACATTTTCCTTCTTTATTTGGTTGCAGACCTCAAAGAACAAACCAATGTCATAAACTTCGTCGACATCTGTCTTCTCTGTTTGGTTGCAGGCCTCAAAGAACAAACCAATGTCATATACCTCGTCAACAACTTTCTTTTTTATTTGATTGCAGACGTCAAAGAACAAACCAATGTCGTAAACTTCGTCGACATCTGTCTTCTCTGTTTGGTTGCAGGCCTCAAAGAACAAGCCAATGTCATATACCTCGTCAACAACTTTCTTTTTTATTTGATTGCAGACGTCAAAGAACAAACCAATGTCATAAACTTCGTCAGCATCTTTCTGCTTTTGTTGGTTGCAGATCTCAAAAAACCAACCAATGTCATATACTTCGTCGATATCTGTAACAGTATTAACGTTTTCTTCATTGGTTTCATTTTCAAAGCATGCTTTTACATCATCACCAGGCAAAGTGTTATCTGGTTCGGGTTTTGGATGGGCACTTTTGATAAGAATTTCAAATTCTGGTTCTGTAGGAATTTCAAAATCATAATCTGGTACCAACCTCATAATACTTGTATCAATGGCATCGTTCACGTGATTTGGAAAGCCCTTTTCATCATATTTTGGCGATTTACACATCCACGTTGAACCTGTTGATTTCATTATTGCTGACCCTTTTGAAATCTTGTTCGCAAGCGTGAATTTAGAACACACCATTTTTGATGAGGCTGTTGACGCGCCTAGAATCGTTGATGACTTTATTTTATTGCTTCCAGGGTCTCCAGCACCAGATTGTTGTACTGGTGCAAATGAAACAGATGGTCTTCTTAACGACGCTTGTAGTAGTACACAGTTGATATGATGATTAAGTTGTGACTGGCCGGCGGCAAACTTTTGTTGGCGAGCAAGGCTTGAAGCCATTTCACGATCTTTCTGGTTTAATCTTAACAGAGCCATTCCTGTAGAAGTAAAAACATAATCTGAATAATAAAATACCAGCTTAGTTACTTTGTTTGATAAAATTTTCTTTGTTATTACATGAAAGCATAATCTACTTGATAACGTATTGCCATTCCTTATTACTAACAATTTCATGTTTCAGATGCGTTCATTAATTATGTAAGAGGATGTGAAATCGGCCGGATAAGTCGCGGAACGGTGTTCCGAGGGTCCCGGTCCCAGTTCTGGTCAAATAACTGCAGTAACAGGTCAATAACAGTATTTTTGATATCAAAACTTTTTGGTCCAAATTAAATTCAAATTAAAAGCAGAAAAATCCATTATACCAATTAATCAGCTTAACTTACCTTTTGTGTTTAGATGAATTCTGCGAATTCCATTTTATTTCAAATATTTGACAAAGTTCTCTGTACTGTTATGCTGTGGTTCTGACGTTTGAATGATCACCGTGACGATAACGTCAATTGACGTCAAGTACGCTGACGTCATCACGTCAACTACGTCAGACAGCAAATAGTGACTTGTCTACCATCTTTCTTTTAGCATTCACATTGTTTATAGTTTAGTGTAACGCAAGTGATAAGGGCGTATTTTCGCTGCTTGAATAGAATAAAATCATTTCAATTTCCAATCATGGGCCTTCATTAGGCCTAATTAATATAGCTCTATCAATATTTAACAGAAAAAAAGTTTATAATTGTCACAGATATATGAAAAGTTCATATGTTGCAATGATATTTTGTTCATTTATTAATTTCTTCGAATAACGCAAATGACGTCACGGCCTTGCAATACCATTTCTACGGGGTCGCAAAAGCGGCACGATTATGTGTCATTCTTTCATTTAATAATGACTTAAAGGCCCATTATGCCTCAGAAAATCTTTTCTTTTTGATTTATCAAAAGCTTTTTAATTTTTGGTGTCTTGTTATAGTTTCCAAAAAGTTACTAATTGGCCAATTACCTGAACATTTTTTGTTGTTGTTGTTTTTATTACAAATAATTTTATATTCGGCACTTCTTTCTTCAGGTGAAAAGCATGTAACATGCGATCTAAACATCATAAAACTCTTGTCTGCTTTTTGGGGGCGCATGCGCAATGCGCCCCCAAAGGAATAACGACAAATTCAGATTTACTATGATATGACCACAATTAGGCAGCTACCTACGCTAAGAAAATGTTCCAAAAACTTACTTCGCAGTAACGTCCAAAAATCATAGTTCCGTCTATTTTAAATTATGGCCCAATTATGTACTAAATTTGCAATGCGTTTTTTAAAAATTGTATGTATATTTTTGCTTACGCGATTTAATATTACTACGCCAGCGGTCGATGGTGCCAAAGTACTTTGCATAAATAGTACAAATTAATTAGTCA
>NW_026855656.1:0-28361 GCF_026571515.1 Ruditapes philippinarum | reverse complement strand
CCAAGAAGTTTTGTTTAAAACGTTATGTATTACTATACTCTTATTTTTGCTTTTCTTACCATGTGCAAATGTTGTTTGCGTCGTAAACTCTTACTTTTTGTTTTTGATAGAGTAAGTAAATAGGATATTCAGCGCGTCCATGGGCCGAGTGGTTAAAGTCCCTGATTTCTTTTACATATGCTTCTCACCGCTATGGATTCTAGTCCCACCAGCGTCCTTGAATTTTTTTGTATTTTCTGATCGCAAGATCAGCAAATACATAGCTAACATCCACGGTCTAACACAAAATTTCCTAACAGACCTAACAACGCAAAGTAGTTCTCACTCAGAACTGCTTAAAACCAGCAATTTAAAAGAAAGAATAATTTTTAAATGTAGGCATTTAACGAATTACAGTGCAATAAAAGTTTAGAGTAGTCAATAGAAATATGAAGGTTACAATCACAAATTTCGCGGATGAATATCTTTTTTACCCAATGAAAAATGTTCGGCTATTTCCGTAAAGCTTAATCAATTGAAAATGCTATGTTTAGCTTTGTCGATTACCGAATACTCCAGAGCGTAGTAACAAATAAATCGGAATGTCGAGTAGTGGAATATAAACATGTCGTACTGTTTTGTCGAGAAGATTTTCGCTAAACTATTTTCATCAGTGTTAAACAACAGGTTTATCGTGAACAAAATACCTCGAAATTAGTAAGGATTACAAACACGAAATGGAAATTCTCAAATTAGAATTACAATGTATTTGTTTTTTATTCAAGCTACATATGTATTACTTCACCGTGGTGCAGAGGTAGCGCGCTCGTTTAGGGTGTGAGAGACCTACGGTTCAAATCCAAGTCGAGGCAACTTTTTTTTGAAGGGTCTTTTTTAAGGAAGTAGCACGATATGCAAGGATAAAGTGTGGCTGTCATAAAAAATTTTTTGATGCAACTCTAGTCATGCAAAATCCCATATGTATAAATCTCAAACTGTTATAGACGCAGTCGCTGCGTAAGATAAATTATAGTATATAAAAATAAACTTATACAGGAAAATACATACATATAGTCAGTATGATTTAGATTGCAAAGATCAGAAAATACCACAGAGGTTGCAGCCTTTTGATTTTATTAAACTAGCTAACGAAACGTCGGTGCTTTAACCCACAGACGCTTGGGGGTCAGATCCTGACCCTTAACGTGATACGCCCCTGTAAACACTCTATCAAAACTATTTTGATATTTAAACACGAATGGGACATCTATTACAACGATAAAAATGATTTTGAAACAAATTTTACATATATGTATAATGAAAAAATACCGTATACCATCAAGTATCAATGAAGTACTTTATTAGTTATGAAACTTGACCTGCATATCTTACTTGCGACACTTCGTATATATTTGAAGTTTCAAATGATTATCTGTTCTAGTTTTAGAAATATTCAAGTACATGTTAAAATTTCAAGTCAATTTTTGACCTTCAAGTGTGACCTTGACCTCAAGCCGGCACAAAGGTAACATGTGTTCTGCACATAACCTTGTTGAGTAAAAGTTGAAGAAAATTCTTCCATTAGTATAGGATTTATAGAGCGAACACGACATATTGTCTAATATTTGATTGTATGTAAATTTGAAGACTTCATAAGGGGCATAACTTTTGTCAAAAATGCAAATGCAGAGTTATTAAACTTGACCTGCATATCTTAATTGTGACGCTTCATATATGTTTTAAGTTTCAAGCAAATACTTTTTCTAATTTCAGAAAAATTCAAATACATATTAAAATTTTAGAATATTTTCTAAGTCAATTTTTGACCTTCAAGTGTGACCTTGTCCTTAAGCCGGCAAAAGGGTAACATGGGTTCTGCACATTACCTTGTTGAGGTGAACATTTGAGCCAAGATTGAAGAAAATCTTTTAATTAGTGTAGGACTTACAGAGCGGTCACGACATACTGTCTAATATTTAATTGTTTGATATTTGACCTTCAATTGTGACCTTGACCTTGAGCTGACAGACAGACAGACAGACATGTTATTTCAATCAAAAAGGCTTATAAGCCCATGATGACATAATACAGCATAATAACAAGATAACGAACAGTGCATATGTTAAAATAAAAACATTATCACAATATAATTACAAGAAAAGCATTGATGCAAAGCATCAAAGGGCGTCCAAGCAAGAAATGCAGAAAGTGAAGATGAACTAGTAGACATATGATGTCAAGATATTCTTATAAACTTTTCAATTGTTAATTGGTTTTTACCAAAATGAACGGAGGGAAGACATTGTTCATTATGAACTTTGATTGGCATGCTAGAGATTAGAATATTACTTGTTATTTCTTTATGATCGTGATTATTAATAGCAACGGATATACTAGTACATGTATACAATCATTTATTATCCATACCCATGTGTAACGCATGATCAACACCACACTTGTGGAATTGTCCCTTATTATGTAATCACTATTAGCGAAGACCCCCTCTTAAAATATCTGTTCACACTTAGTAAAAATATGACACTGGTTATATTACCATGTCATGTTGAGCATTATTGTTTATTATACAATAATTGTAATATCTATTTTAATAACAAAAATACAGATTTTATGAATATTGTTTTCCTCTCTTTTTTGTGTTTTTATGTTCTATTTTAATACTGAGTTTTTTACGTTTACTACTCTTTTTTTATTAAAATTGTAAAATAAATTTTAAGAATTCAAATGTAATATTGACCGACGATTATAAGTCAAAACTTAACTGGAAAAAGTCAGTAAATTATGGTTAATCTTTCAATATATAATATTGTTTATTTTTAAACCATGTACATGTACGTTTGTATTTTTCTTTATCATTTTTTTAAATTATCAATCAATTAAATAATTAATAAATTCTAATTTGTAACTTTGAATAATTCCTCGGCATCTTTACTAAACACGAATAACAAATTAAATAAAATGTTTCAAAGTTGATAGTGTCATATTAAAACCATAAAAATGTACCTTTTTCACAATTATTGTACATATTTATTGTTTTTATCTCATATAGATAAAATGAAACATGCTATTGTTGTTGTTGTTGGTTTTTTTTTCGAAGTGTATGTTTATATATAATAATAATCAATAAATTTGAGAGTTGATCTATGTTCATTGATTATTGTAACCAAACTAAGTGACAAACATTCATTTTGGAAAAAAGCTTATTTATCTGTAAAATATTTGTTCTGTTCTGTAACGATATCAAACATCTACTCCAAAACCGGGAGAGACCGGACAATAAACGTGTGATACTTTTCGCCGGTCACTAGTATCACGGTCAAAATAGACCGGGAGAGACTGGAATTACCGATAGGAGTACATCCCTCTATAAATAGATTTTCGGAATATTTAGGTCAACAACTAATCATTCTATTTTAACATACCATGATGATAACCCACTGTGTACTACAAAATGATCAATAAAAAACCGAAGAGACGGAAAAGGTTATTGCATTTGAAAATGTTTGCATTGCGAAATCCTCCAGTTCGCTATTCATTGTACATATCGCGACATTTCATTCCCTGCGGTCTGGAGACCGCAGGGTATTGGTACGCGTTTAACTTTTGGGGCATGGAGGAGCACGTGACCTGTTTCGGTACATGGAGAAGCATGTGATCTGTAAACTGTACATGATTGGTTAATTGACATTTTTGAAAACCTAGCTAAATAACGTTTGCCGGTACGTTACGGGTTTAACTGTAGGGAATTAGTCCGAATTACACCTAATTAAGCAATCGGAACTCCTCGGGCGACTTCAAGAATTCGCTCTCCGAACTTGACGGAGATTGCCGAGTTGTTACGATTGCTAATTAAGAACAAAAAACTATTGCGTGATATTTCTAATTTTCTATAATTATTTTACTGTTTAAGGTGGAAAAACTTGAATGGTGTGTTTGAAAATTATCAATGTTTCTTTAATATCTATCTCAAATTTTACAAACAATAAATTGTTTATACTGAAAATCTACAAAATTAAAATATTCGTAGTGGCATCTGCCATAATAAATAAAGATATTTTCTGCATAAACTTGTGTGTTTACTTTATTTATTTTTTGTTCGGAATAATTCATAAAATGGTAGGCCTATTTAATCATTTTATTAAAAAGAAATAATTGTTTTATGTTCGACCTTCTCCGGTCTTCAACGGTCACCAGTTTCCAAAGACCTTCTTCTATATTGATCGTTTATTCAATTGTCAACCTTATTCCTGATACAAACGTTTATTTATCCCCCACACCCCCAAATAATGTTGAAAATAGTTAAATGAAATATCTTTATATCATTAAAATGTCCACCGCAGGAAACCATTTTACTTGTTTTTAATTGATAATAATCAAGCACCCTCATACCGATCGGAATGATCGGCTTTTATTCAATCGCAACTACTCGGCCCTTTCCGTCAGTCTTCGGATAAGGACCTCGAACACAATAGTATGAATACACAGAACGGATGCGGTATTTCGGTCCAACCTACGCTAAGAAACTAAACATGTAAACAAATAGTAATTTAATGCTTGGAGTTGTTGACAAGTTTATTTCCAATAAATGTAGTAAAAGTCCACCTAAAATAAGTGAATTCATAGGTACAAAAGCATACATTATTTATCTATTTATTATTATGGTTGTAGAAACCGAAAGTACAAAAAACCAACTTTTTAACATTTAGTCGGATTTGTTTAAAATTGAATATCAGTGGGCATATTTAAATTACAAATTGTTGTCAGACATATTTTCACGCAAAAGAGTACCGGAACAGACATTTGATGTCAAATGTATACATTCGTTTTACATTATCTCTGTTTCTGTTTACATCTGAAACCACGTGGTTGAACTACTTTCAATCCGTATTGTTTCCGAGGTTATTATAGATAATAGCCGAGGCAGTTCCGAATGGCTTTTATTATGACCGACTAAAAAGGCTCGAGAAGTTGCTGTCGCCCTTTCACAAAATCTGATTTCATTCCATAAAGTGGCGCCGCGCTTCGGCGCGGACGGACGCCAATGACTTTACAGGAGAAGGTCATAATAACTTATTCGTAAGAACGTAGAACAATGCAAATATTAATTTATGTTTGTCTTACACTCACTGTAATAATGATTGCATGAATTAAATGTTCTGTTCTGGAAATGATTAGCTATCCAAAAATAATATAATTTACCATGATATTAATCTATGAAGTAGTGTCACAACAAACATGATTAATGTTCACTACATTACATAAATCATTAAACTAAATTAGTTTATCTACATATCTTACCTCTCTATTGAGCCAAGATACATAGGTTATATTATATATAGATTCCTATTATATTAATAATCTCATATTTAATCAGTCTTACCAAAACGAAACTGTTAGACCGATAGTATGGCATGCAAATATACATAATTATATAACATATGTTAGACATGTGTTTGAGATACATGTATATACTTTTTGCGAATGATGTTTCAATACAGTTCTTATTAAGATGCTTATTACAATACAATATATATTACATATCTATTTTACTTATGACTATACACCTAAAATATCAATATCTATTTAATGATTTATTTGAAAACCTTTAATTGGTAAATAGGACCGAATTTCGAATATTAAAGGCATTATAGGTATATATTCCAACGTTCGAAGAGTGTTCTTATTTTCTGAATTAACAAGGTCAACCAATTTTCGCATACTAGGTCTTATCCAAAAGCGTCTATCAATATACTTTTTTCTTATATCAGTAAATAACAAACATTCTAATATAAAATGATATTCGTCTTCGATTTTACCACATCTTACACAAATTCTTTCATTTAAAGGGGTCCTATGTGACCTAGACCATCTACCAGCTTCTATCTGTAATCTATGAGAAATGACACGTAAACGGGAAAACGCTTGACAAACATTTTGACACATGGGCAAGATGGGTTCTGCACATCCCCTTGTTGAGGTGAACATTTGAGCCAAGTTTGAAGAAAATCCTTTAATTGGTATAGGATTTATAGAGCTGACACGATAATGGAGACGGACGGACGCGACAAAGCGAATCCATTATAGGACTCGGCCCGGTGAATTTTCGTACTATTAGTTCTATAGTAAATCAGTCAAATTTGAGGTTTAATTCTGGATTCCACTGTTCTTGATGAATTATATACTGTCTTAAACTTTAAACATTAACACTATCTAAGTCAAATGATGCCCAAAATATAATAGGTTAGCCATCTACTTTTTTCAGAAATCTTCATTCTGTTGTAACACTGTTTAAATTCACCACTTTAAAAACTCCTGACAGCTGGTGGGTAGTACATCTTTAATCCTTCCACCAACAAATGAGTTCCTGGAGAATACACAAAAAACAACTTTTAAAGTCATCATATAACACACAAAAACTACACACATGCAATAAATACACTTTAATTATGACCAATCTAACTAGAGATGACTTAAATTGGGCCATTTCATAATTTTAAAGAACTACTTTCTAGACTACAATGGGTTCGGTCTAATTCCGTACCGGGTTGAGACCTAAATGAATCCAAAATTTAAGTTAAGCCAAACTTTATACTCATTTCCTAGTAATTTAGTGTTATACAAATACAGTCATATAGGTTTGACATGTCTCTAACAAATTACATTAATGCGGTACAATTTCTTAAATATGAACCTTCATGCGAAAAGTCAGGCTCGGCCAATAGAATTTTACGCAAAAATTTATATTACAAATTCTGTCATATCTTTTGATTCTGTAAATGGATTTTCTTTGAATAAAGTTTAATGTTACCGGCTAATGTCATACAGTTACTTCTATGAAAGAATAAGACCTTATTGCTTAAAAATTGTAATAGAAACTCAATTTCTTTAAATGAGAGCATGAAATTTTGGGTTAAAATACAAGTAATCACAATTAAATGTGCTTTTTTCATAACTTTTTCCTTCAATATTGTAATAAAACTTACTGATTATGATTTTTACCTATATACCATGGTAAATAAAGTAAAGAACCAACATACACACCCTACATTGTTTGCTTAAGATATCAATAAAGACAAACAGAGGTAATCTTAAGGTTAGCAAAGAGGTTACCATATCACCATGGGCTATGTCTTCCGACAAAGTAAGATTAGCCAACTCTCACACAAATAAGGCTTTAAAAAGATGACACATACCGTCTCCCACTTTAAATCATTGAGAAGTCTTAATATAGTCAGAATTAGAGAAATTTTCTCCTGAAATACATCAAAATAACTACCAAATATTGCCCGAGCATTGGGAGGCGCTACCGTCAATAGCTGAAGTTTCAAACTAGACATAAGTTATTACCTTCTCAATGTGTCCTGACAAAGCTGCTGCCAAACAGAGCTGAAGGAGTCCTTCCATAGATCTTTACCAGGATAAGGTAAGGTCATATACTCAAACCCAGGCTTTGGTAACTGCATGGTCTGAAAAGATATGCAACACTAGTACATGCCTAAGAAAATTATAAGGGGCATTTATGCTGTAATTCTAATATCTGAAAAAGAAAGAAAATAATGTCTTAATTAATAAATGGCTAGATTTGCTAATTCACACAGGAGAGCTTATATAAATATTGTGTGCTGAAAAATGCATGCCTGCATGAAAATAGCAGTTTAGACATTATAAACCTAACCTAATTTAACTGCTGTAGCAGCTACAACAACAACAACAACAATCATATCAACTGTGTTATTCTAAATGAGCCAATTATCCATAAAATACACTGTTTAATGACTAGAAAATCTTTTATGTGTATATATTACTAGCAAATACATTCTGCAACACAGCAAAACATCAAGTTTCACTACACTGAAAATGCCTATATTTCCAAAATATAAATCACATTTGTCCTGTTCAATTGTAAGTTCTTCTTCATTTAAATACAGGACAATAGTGAATATTTACATACTGATTACTACAGCATCAATCCTTTGCTGAAACATCAAAACATATAATGTGTGGTCCATATGAGCAATAGGCTACTATGGTGCTTGTTCGAATCCCATGGCCGGTGAATCTTGGGCCCCTTAGAGATCTCTGGAATGAGCTTGCCAATCACTTTTTTTACCAATGTAACCAATCTGAAACCACACACTCCCCAATTCCTTCAATGCATAATTTATCCATAATTTAAGATGCATTTCTCTAAAAATTATCATTTTCTATATAAATCTTATAAAAATAAGCTAGATTTATAGTATATTGCTTAACACAGGGTGCAAAAATAAAATTTATCAATTTATAAACTGCTTTTTACAAAATTTAAATTTCATTTTTTAATTCTAAATTTATTTTTACAGTTTTAATTCAATAAAATGTGGTTAATCTTTCATGCAAAAGCTCTGTACCCTTCTCCCTGCTTACTGACACAGTAGCAGACATCTACATTTGAAGGGGAGATAACAACAACAACATATGTCCCAATTTAAAATGTCAAAATTTAAAATTTGAAATAAAATTTAAAATGTTCAAACCTGTCAGTAATCCTTTATTTTCCTGACTTCTATTCATAAACACAACACTGATGCAAAGTTTCATCCATATCCATCAACCAGTTCCCCTTTTTGACATTTCTTATCTTGGACTCGGCCCGGTGAATTTTCGTACTATTAGTTCTATAGTAAATCAGTCAAATTTGAGGTTTAATTCTGGATTCCACTGTTCTTGATGAATTATATACAGTAACTGTCTTAAACTTTAAACATTAACACTATCTAAGTCAAATGATGCCCAAAATATAATAGGTTAGCCATCTACTTTTTTCAGAAATCTTCATTCTGTTGTAACACTGTTTAAATTCACCACTTTAAAAACTCCTGACAGCTGGTGGGTAGTACATCTTTAATCCTTCCACCAACAAATGAGTTCCTGGAGAATACACAAAAAACAACTTTTAAAGTCATCATATAACACACAAAAACTACACACATGCAATAAATACACTATAATTATGACCAATCTAACTAGAGATGACTTAAATTGGGCCATTTCATAATTTTAAAGAACTACTTTCTAGACTACAATGGGTTCGGTCTAATTCCGTACCGGGTTGAGACCTATAGCCCCCCACTCCGCCCACATTTTGTGGTGGGGATATAATAACAAGCAATCATATTTGTTCATCTTTTTTCTAACTTTAGTAAAATGAGAACCAAGACACACCTGACACTGCAGAGGTCAAAGAACTACTATCGCAAAAGAAAAATAACACTGAGTCGTGTGATATCAAATTCCATTAAAAGTTCATTTGATATATAATAAAAACAACCAATTAAGCATTCGTCCTATTGACAAAAAGTGAAATATTTGATCTTGAATAATTGAAATAAGTATTTTCTACCTCTTTACTTACGGACTTAAAAACTTTCTTTTAATGTATATGTATGCCATTGGAGACTGTTTACAAGTGAAACTTACTATTTTGTTTTCGTGCGACTTACTATCCAGAAATCGTTCGTTTTACTTACTTTACACTTGCAAGAACATTTGTAGGCTACAGACCTTCGAAAAAATGTTAAATGGACTTCTACGATAACAGATGTCAATAAAATGATTGATTTGGTATCTAAAGTGCAAAAACAAAGCTTATTTTCATTTATTTTAGAACCAAATTTTACCGCTTCATGCAAATTTCTATCGCTGCAAGTGCAATTTTCACACAATTTAAACAATGTTCTTTAAAACCATAAAACATAGGATAATGCACTTTGTATTGCCATTTAACATAACATAACATAACATAACATAACATAACATAACATAACATAACATAACATAACATAACATAACATAACATAACATAACATTAACATAACATAACATAACATAACATTAACATAACATAACATAACATAACATAACATAACATAACATAACATAACATAACATAACATAACATAACATAACATAACATAACATAACATAACATAATCTTTATTTGGCATAAATAGCATGAGCATACATATATAGCCAATATACTTTCAATTGACATTACGCCGCCTGTCAACCAAACTGGCAGGGGTCACAGTGATAAGCCAATCAGCGATCGTTATCAGTTCCACGCTAAGATGCCTGCGAAGTCCACCATTTTCCTAAGACTAAGACAATGGTGCAAAAGTAATTTAGATTGAAATTATTTTAGTTTTCTGTCAATTTAAAGCTTTTTTATCGATATATTGATAAAGTTACCAAATATACTGACTTAATTATTGACAGATCGAGTAGATGTATACAAAAAGTCAATAATTTCCTACATATGGAAATAATAAGTACGAAACATTTATCCTGGCTATAATACGATGCATTGAAAAATGAAAAGGTTTAAACAAATCCACTTTTTTAAAAAAAAAATCCATTCTATCTATTAATAACCACATTACATATTACCAGTTCCTAGAATATCCAGAAGATATGACATTTTTTCGTTTATTACGTATAACCAGAGACATAGATAACATGTTATCTATGTCTCTGGTAAAGCGTCAATAAAAACGCAGCCGTAAAAATGCAGATATAATGAGTAAATACAACCAAAAAGTGGGTGAAATTATCTTACTTGAATATTTCTATTCAAGGTCAATAAATTAACATTTAATATTCAAATAGATCTGCTTAATACGAAATTTATACTAATAACATCATGTCTGATGTATGTGAAGCTTATTTTAAAGAGAATAACGTTGTATTTTGTGGTAAATCATATCAAATATATGTTAACAATACAAAATCACATATCATAAAAAACAAGCAAGGGAATGCAATTTTCTGAATCAATTTTAACAATTAATGAACAAATAAATTAATGTATTATCTAAACTGATTTTCACACATAAAACCCGTAAAATGATTTTAAATTTATTTGTTTCACTATTATAACTTTAAATACTGTTTTTGTTTCGCTACTTTAATTTCAAAATAAAACGATCATAACATAATCATATACTTTTCTACATAAAATCTCTCTTTGAATTTGTAAGATATAATGATATTTTGTCAGTTTTAAATTTTCATTGAAATCAACAAGAAATAACACGATCTTTGGAAAACGTTTCATGCGTCATTAAAACATGAATGCATATATATTTTTTCCACCTTTTCAAATACCATTATGCATTTATATATACATCGAATAATAGATCTTCTATTCATTGAAATATTAACAGCATCAACATTTTATATATACAAACTTTATATAAGGTAAATTCATTGGTAACATTAGTGGCATAACAGTTGCTGAATTTCTTGCCTGGATGCCCTTTGATAATGTACACTAGAACTTAATCTAAATAGAAAATGACCTGTGCGCAGGTATAAGGTATTTGTAATGAGCGCATTTTTTTTGTGTGCAGCAACATTTGTCCTTGTTTTCATGAAGATCATCCTTATTTTCAAATGGATCTTATTTTCGTACATATAATATTTTCATACAGGTATTATTTTACTAACAGGTCTTATTTTCGTGTATATATATACAATGTATACCTTTTTTTCGTATACTATACATAATTTTCATACAGCTTTTATTTTCTTACAGATCTTATTTTCGTAGGGTACTGCATAGATTTGATTTTCGTACATATTCTACATGAATATACAGTCGATCTTATTCTTGTTGTTGTTGTTTCTGGTTATTTTCGCACTAGTTAGTCACTTCTTGCTTTTATTTTGATACTTTTTCACCAGTACCTTATCTTGTCTTAAATTTTTACAATCTTATTTACAATTAATACAATTTATATATAAGTTATGAACCGGTCCGAAATGTCCACCTCATGTTCCGACGCGTCCCTAAATCAGATTGACCAAAAGTCTGGTCCGATAAGTCCGTAATCCGAAATGTCCATAATTCATCTGGTCCTATTCTGGTTCCCATTCAAGACCAGTTCTAAGAGATTTAGATTTAGTGTTCTTATGCCCAGCGGTTTATAGACCACAATCACTGAAGCGGTCCTCAGTGATCTCCCCTTAAAGGATTAGATATGACACTTTTTCAATTTTAAAAAGTAAACACGATTTGTTAATGTTTCAAGACGATGTGAAATAAAAAAAATCATATTTAACTGATTTGAGTCGGCGACTCAAGACAAAAGGACGATGAATTTACAATAATAATAATATCTACTAGTATAGAGATTTACTGTATCAAAGTAAACTTCAGATGTGATAATGAAAAATTTAAATATCTGCCTAGTGCTTATGATTTATTTAAGAGGCGGTAAGTTATATTTCTGTTTAATTTTGGTATGACTGAATACCGGATTGGATTCCATTCCGCGGACTAGTCTCATTATATTTCGACTGCAAGACTACGGATTCAGTTGTTTATTTTAGGGTATAATAAAAATAAATTAAAAACTTAAAAAGGGGATTTCACTTTGTCTCAGTACTTTAAGTTTGTATATGGGTGCATAGAAAAAACCGGAAAGCACCGGATAGCACCGAAAAACCGGAAAGCACTCAAATTTCTCATAAAAACATATGAAAACGTTAATTAATCGGTTTGAAAGTGTTACCAATCGATTTATTAGATTAAAATCTTTCAGACAAGTCATTTTTATATTTATATATTGATAATCATTACGAGTATTTAGGAAAATAGATATATCGAGTGCTTTCCGGTCCTGTTAAGATACATGTACATTACCGGATAGCAATATTGTTTATCAAAGTTATACATGAAAATTTTGATTGGTACTTTTTACACATCCTCTTTCTGTCCTTCACACAACCTATAAAATATTACAAATATGATACATTGATATATGGTATGAGCAAGATTGAAAAATCGTGTAACTAATCATAATATTTATAAATGAAATAAGTTCAACATAATTGATCAATTTATAACACTTTCACATAATTAATATGAAGGATAAGTGTGATTTATATACATATTCGAGTGCTATTCGGTAAAGTAGATGTACTTTAGCATTACCGGAAAGCAATCTATACAACTTTGTAACAACTTTGAAAATCGCGTAATGAAACATAAAATATTTATAAAAACGTCATTATATACAGATCTTCAACTACTAAATAGATTGGTAACACTTTCAAACCAATAAAATAAAGTTTTCATGTATTAATTGGATAAACAATATTGCTATTCGGTAATGTACATGTATCTTAGCAGGACCGGAAAGCACACGATATATCTATTTTCCTAAATACTCGTAATAATTATCAATATATTTTTATAAAAATGACTTGTCTGTAAGATTTTGATCTAATTTATTCAAACCAATAAAATAAAATTTTCATGTATAACTTTGATAAACAATATTGCTATCCGGTAATGTACATGTATCTTAACAGGACCGGAAAGCACTCGATATATCTATTTTCCTAAATACTCTTAATAATTATCAATATATAAATATAAAAATGACTTGTCTGACATATTTTGACCTAATAAATCGATTGGTAACACTTTCAAACCGATTAATTAACGTTTTCATATGTTTTTATGAGAAATTTGAGTGCTTTCCGGTATTTCGGTGCTATCCGGTGCTTTCCGGTTTTTCTATGCACCGTTTGTATATTATTATCATAATTGTTAAAAATTTATTTAGTTTTTTGCTTGATTGGATCATCTAATATAATTTATTTACATCTTATAGTTTTTGTTCCAAAGTCCATACAATTACAAATTGGGAGTGAAACCACAGGTGGCAGTATCAGTGTTTGGACACCCCAATAAACATTATAAAAAAAATGTCCACTATCAAAATTATAGTTATAGTTAACTATTATCTATAACTATAATTTTGATAGTGGACATTTTTTTAGCTCGACTATTCGAAGAATATGAGAGCTATTGTAGTCGCCCCGGCGTCAGCGTCCGCGTCGGCGTCTGCGTTGGTTAAAGTTTTTTGTAAAGTCAAATATCTCAATTATTGCTTGAGATATTCAATTGAAACTTACAATACTTATTTATAGTAACAAGGTACATCAGATTGACAAGTTGGATAACTCTGCCTACAATATTGACAGAATTATGCCCCTTTTTAACTTAGAAATTTTGGTTAAAGTTTTTTGTAAAGTGAAATATCTCAATTATTGCTAGAGATATTCAATTGAAACTTACAATACTTATTTATAGTAACAAGGTACATCAGATTGACAAGTTGGATAACTCTGCCTACAATATTGACAGAATTATGCCCCTTTTTAACTTAGAAATTTTGGTTAAAGTTTTTTGTAAAGTCAAATATCTCAATTATTGCTTGAGATATTCAATTGAAACTTAAAATACTTATTTATAGTAACAAGGTACATCAGATTGACAAGTTGGATAACTCTTCCTACAATATTGACAAAATTATGCCCCTTTGGAACTTAGAAATTTTGGTTAAAGTTTTTTTTGTAAAGTCAAATATCTCAATTATTGCTTGTGATATTCAATTGAAATTTAAAATACTTTTTTATAGTAACAATGTTCATCAGTTTGCAAAATTGCATAACTTTGCCTGTTATATTTGCAGAATTATTTGCCCCTTTGAAACTTAGAAATTTTGGTTAAAGGTTAATGGTCTTCAAAGATAATTACTTGAAACTTTACACATGTACTTAGGGTAATAATTTGAGGGTCATAATTGTATGTCACTGACCAAGTTCCATAACTCTATCTTGCATTAAGGCTGATTCATATCCCCTTTTCTACTTAGTCTCTTGGTTAATGTTTACATGCAAGTTTTACATATCTCAATAACTATTAAAGATATTTATTTAAAACTTCACATATGCATTTAGGGTCAGAATTGTAGGTCACTGACAAAGATCCATAATTCTATCTTGCATTTAGGCTGATTTTTCTCCCCTTTTTCAACTTAGAAATTCATGGTAAAGTTTTGCTTGTAAGCTGTTATCTCCATAACTATTGAAGGGTTTGTGCCTTTTTGGGACAACTTTATGCATTCATAATAATAAAGCAGTGATTTACTTGATAAAACATCTTAATAACAAGCCTTCGTACCTTTTCTGTTAAATTTATGTTGTCATAGGTAATTAGTATTATTATACTCAATAAAACACCCTTGTGACATTACCTTCCGAATAGTCAAGCCAATACTGTATAATTAGACTCTTTCTAAGGCCTAAAACATGAATTTATAAAAAACTTTAGCCCTTTTGTGAACTTAAAAAATTTAACATTATCAAGGCTCCTTTACTATCAAGCACTTAGAATAGTCGAGCATGCTGTCCTACCGACAGCTCTTGTTTATATATATAATTTCATCGGTGGTTTTGTATTTGGTACCTTATAGTAAGCCTTAGAGTGTTGAATTATTTTTTTCAGGGTTGTAGTAGGGGTCCAGGGTTTGGGTGTCCAAACACTGATACTGCCACCTGTGAGTGAAACGTCTAGGTGTGAACTGTCTTGGGAGTGAAAAATTAGAAAATGAATTAATTTTTACAAAATAATATGACTTAATAATTCCAACGGATGGAAGGAAAGTTATAGCCGGCTATCGGCTGTACCCTAAAATAAACAACTGAATCCGTAGTCTTGCAGTCGAAATATAATGAGACTAATCCATTGGAATTGGCAGTTCAGATGTTATAAGAAAAAAAAAACTTATGACATTTTCTTATCTATTAATGAATAGGCCATAATTGTACTTGCAATTTAAGATAAGGATATGATAATATTTGTTGTCTACATTTAAATTTGTAGGGTATAATTTTGTTGAAATTTCATACAAGTTGATTTGTATTATTTTATTCCTTTAATGGAGTATACAGTACTATATTTGGGTATATTTTGGTTCAAAACACAATGTGTTTTGAACCAAAATATACCCAAATATAGTACTGTATACTCCATTAAAGCAATAAAATAATACAAATGAACTTGTATGACAATGATAGGAAAATGTGCCCCTCATCCAATCTTTAGTGATGGATGAGGGACATAATATTGGAGTAAAGCTGGAGGCTTAGCATGTATAAAAATAGCATGTCTGTCAGACACTCTACTCACTAGTCACATATTTAAAGGACAGTAAAAAGTAGTCTGTGTCGCTATATAAACAGTGTAAACCCCCGTCTAATCATATTTCAAAGCAAAAAATTTTGTTGTCGGACCAAAACACAAGGGAAGGTAAAAACAATATTTTATCCAAATAAAAAAAACCTTTTCAAACCAAATATAGAGGTGGGTTCATACATGCTCAGCCTCCGGCTTTACTCAAATAATGTTCCTCATCCATCACTTAAGAGTGGATAAGGGGCAAATTATTTTCCGTAAAGCCTTTGGCTTTCACATGTATAACAATAGCATATATTCAAAGTGACAGCAACAAAATGCTTATAAAGATAACAACAACATACTAATTAGAACAACCAGTATATTTGAACCCACTCAAGAGGAAAAACCTCTAGTACAAAAGAAATGCGAAAATGAATTTTTTTTTCAATAAACAACATATACCCTCTAAAGTCAAGTCTCTTTCTAGAAAAAATTAACTTAACAAAGGGAACATCCTCATTATTAAGTGATTGTCTACAATAAAATTTATAGAAATTACAATGTGATTTCCAATCAGCTGTCATTAAGATAGAATTGAATTATTCACTGAGCATTTACACTGTAAGCTGCTGAAACTGCTGCTGATTAGAAAGAATGCGCCTTAAAGTGACATTATGCCCATCCAAGGGTATATATGGAGTGAACGGGTGAAGATCAAAATGTTTTCATTTTGCCATAATCCCTTTTAATTTAATAATTAAGTTCACATAAACAATAGATAACAAACAGATCCAAATGAAATTTCTGTAAATATCCGTTAGAACTTACGGATAATGCTTAGTTTTTAAAAAGAGTGGGGCAGTCTTTTTAAATTTTAGGTAGATTTATAATTTTATCCTAAACATTTTCCAATATCAACTGTTGGTCAAACACCATTTTGACAGTCAATCTTTAGAAATACAAAGTCAATTCAGCTTAACTTGACTATGAAAATATGAACATAATGTCACTTTAAATAAAGTTATATCAATACCAGAAAAATATAACACGTAAGCGGAAACATCGTGCACACGCGTTTTTATTTGGTTTCGTTTAGGTTTTATCGTGTAAGTTTAACTTCCGGTATTGAATCGGTGAAAATCGACAATTTCCGTCAATGATGTACATTGTCAATCTCACCTGTGCAATATCGTGAACACTGGTCACTCGTTCTTTGTTGTACTTATCCAATTGTTGTGTTTGTTATGTATGATTCTATGTGAGAGAGATATCCATTGGTTCTTTTAAATATTTTTTACTTCTGCGCACTGTTTGCTTTTCCTGTCCCGCTCACTCTTTACAGTCATCTCTTACGAGTCAGACGTTTAGTATAACTAGTTAAATTTATTTAACATTAGATTTACTTCTTACTTTATATTTCAATTTATATTGAAATACTTTATATAAGTAAAGATCTTTAATTCTTCGTTATAACAGATTTATGCTGTGGTAAGAAAATAGTATTAAGATTAAGATATTGATTGTAATCTTATTTATGTATTTTTGTATTTTCTTATTCCGCGTCGATTGTGTATATATTGTTATTTCAATGTATTTTGTTTTTATATGTATTGTACTTGAAAGATGTATAATTATTAATCTATTATATTTTTAGACCATTTTCACTTGGAATCATTAAAAACATCGAACCTACGCCCAGAGTTTGTTTCTGTTCCACAAGAAATATTTGACCCTGTGACACTTCAAACAGAAATTGTTTCCTTTTCCAACCCTTAAAGTTTTAAGTAAACCAGGAAAATAAAACACTGCATATTGATATTTTCTATACACTTTCATATAATCTAAATTCAATGTGCTCTTGTGGAGCAAGCAAAAGCTATCAAAGCTGTTAGCTTTAAAGTAATCTTTTTAATACACAAAGAATCCAGCGGATACCAAGAAGACAATGAATTTAAAACTTTGCCCAGACCCCAAGTAAACTTGTATCTAGGTACACTAGGTTTCACATTAAAAATTCCTCTCATGAAATGACTAATAAGATCTGCACCACTTAATTTCAATGATATTGAGTGTTTATTATAAAGTTGACTTATGAGTGTTCAACACAGAATAGGATTTTCCACATAAATGTAAAAAATAAAAATATGACATTACCTCTATTTCAGTGGGCTTAATGGGATTTTTACAATACCTTTAACACCAAACACACCATTTTCCCCAGGCCAAAGAATACTGTTTTCTTGTTCTAGCTTTCCAAGATTGCAAGATAATGGATACAACTTCTGGTAAAACTTCCTCACTTTGCAAATGTTTGCTGATAACTCCACTGTGACTAAGGTCATTGATCTTGAAAAAGGATGAGTTGTCCCACAATGCGGTAAAGTCAGTAGATCCTTGTGATGCGGCAGTCTGATGGGAACAGAGATCAAGAAGTCAAAAATTAGAGGAAACCAAAATTGTGACTTCCAAAAAGGAATTATCATAATTGCCCGCTGAACCTTATCTTCAATAATTATATTTACCACTTTTCCTATTAAAATAAAAGGAGGAGACAAATATTAAGGTTCCTATAAATTCCATGAGAAAGAAAAAGCATCATTTCTAGAAGGCCCTGGCTCAGGGAACCAAGACAAAAACTTGGGTAATGGAGAATTGATACATGATGCAAACATATCAACATCTGGCATGAAAAAATGAAAACAAATTCTCTTAAAAATTGTCTGTTTTAACATCCATTCTGATGAATCTGTAAAATGCCTAGAATAAAAATCTGAATGTATATTTTCTGAACCTTTGATATAATTTGCTGATAAGAAATAAGAATACCTCCCATCTCATTAATATAACTTACTGCAGTTACATTATCAGAGAAAACTTTAATTATGACAATTACTGGAACTTTCATACAGCGATTGAATCCCATAAAAAATAGCTAAAAGTTCTTAAAAGTAATTTATTGCATATGCAGATTTATCAACTGACCAACGACCTTTAGCATGAGAATTAGAATTAACATCAACACAACCCCAGACTAAAAGACTTGCATCTGACTGACAAAAGAAAGACACTTTTGTGGCCTTATCCTCTTGCCGTTCTTTGTATTAACATTGTCAATCCACCATTGTAATTCTGCGACACAATTTTTGTTCAAACTGATTTTATTATCAAAATTTGAATTATTTCCCAAACCTTGAATTTTACATTTTTCTAAATATCTATAATGGAGAGGAGCTTCAAGGACAGCATAAAATGAATTAATAAATAAGACCATTAAATGAGGTTAAATCTCTTACAATAACTATACCATCTTTAAGCAAAGACTCTGCCTTTAGAATAATCTTTTCTATGTTTTCTTTTGGCAGGAAAACCTTGTACTGAACAGAATCTATTATAAACCCAAAGAATATAATTTTCTGGGTTAAATCAAAACAGACTTCTTATTAGTAATAAAGAATCCTAAAGATGATAGTGTATCACAAATGACCTGTGCATAATTTAAACACACATCTTGGTTATTGTTCATATTGAAAAAGTCATCTATGTAATATGAACACCATATACCTTGAGATCTGAACCAAGAATATATAGGTTTCAATAACTTTGTAAATACATACATGTGAACTCTCCCACTTTGCAGGAGACTCCCACTTTCTGCAGCCAAATTTTCAAAGATTTTTCTTAAAATAAGGGGTATTTTCACAAATTTAAGAAATCTCCCTCTTTTTGGTGTCAGAACTTCCTTCTTTGTTTATTGCAAATTCTAAAATCTCCCTCTTTTTGAAGAAAAATCTCCCCCTTGATCATCAAAAAAGTTCACATGTATTTAAAATACCCTTGGAGCTGCACTATATCTAAAAGGATAGAAATTTTAAATGTTTATGAAAATCTTGATGAACAGGAACAGAGAATTTTTAATATGCATCCTTTAGATCTACTGAACAAAAAAATCTTTCTCTTGAACTAAATCTAAAACTATTTTAAAATGTTCCTGTTTAAAATGTTCATAATGCACAAATTTGTTCAAATTTGTTCAAATGTTTCAAGTTAATAATTGGTTGACTCTTTTTTTTTGAAAGATCACTTGCTTCTCCAAACAGGGAGTTTATCAATCTCTTAGATAAATCTTTTGGCTTTGATATAGAAGCTCTATTAATACCAATTGAATCCACAGATTCATACTAAGAGTCATTTGATTATTCAATATGCATGTTGGGGGCAGAGTTCAATTCAACATGTTCTTTTTCAATGTCATCAAGATTATCAACCAAAGAATTAGTAGTACACTGCGAAATACCAAGTTAAGCTTTCAGAATCTCTAAAGCATCATTTGTTAAACTATTCAAATCAATTTTACTACTCTTATTCGGGGCTTTACTAGAAACTTTGTTTCCCTTTTTTGCAGATTTATGTGTTTGTGTTCTCTTTCGGACGACTTTTCCCTGGTTTAACAACCAATGATTTAAGTCTACCTTCTGAAGAAGGTCTTTCCTCTAATGGAAGTATTTTCTTCTCTTTATTACACCCCCACCACAAAATGTGGGGGGACTATAATGCATTCTCTTTGTCGCGTTGGTCGGTCGGTCAGTCTGTCTCCATTTTCATGTTCGCTCTATAGATCCAATACCAATTGAAGGATTTTCTTCAATATTGGCTCAAATGTTCACCTCAACAAGGGGATGTGCAGGACCCATGTTGCCCATGTGTCAGGTCAAGGTCAAGGTCACAATTGAGGGCCAAATATCAAACACAATCAAATATTGGACAGTATGTCGTGTCCGCTCTGTAAGTCCAACACTATTAAATTGAAAGATTTTTCTTCAAACTTGGCTCCAATGTTCACCTCAACAAGGGGGATGTGCAGAACCCCCATGTTGCCATGTGTCGGCGTCAAAAAAAAAAAGATTTTTTTCAAACTTGGCTCAGATGTTCACCTTAACAAGGGGATGTGCAGAACCCATCTTGCCCATGTGTCAGCTCAAGGTCCAAGGGCAAAATTGAAGGTCAAATATCAAACAATCAAAATATTAGACAGTATGTCGTGTCTGCTCTGAAAGTCCTTCCACTAATTGAAAGATTTTCTTCAATCTTGGGCTCAAATGTTCCACCTCAACAAGGGGATGCGCAAGAAAACCCATGTCAGCCTTTTGCCAGCTTAAGGTAAGGTCAACACTTGAAGGTCAAAAATTGACTTAGAAAAAATATTCTTAAATTTTAACATGTATTTTGAATATATTCTGAAATTAGAAAAGGTATTTGCTTGAAACTTAAAATATATATGAAGTGTCACAATTAAGATATGCTGGTAAAGTTTCATAACTCTGTTTTGCATTTTAACAAAGTTATGCCCCTTATGAAGTCTTCAAATTTACATACAATCAAATATTAAACAATATGTCTCTATAAATCCTATACTAATGGAAGAATTTTCTTCAAACTTCACTGAAACGTTCACTTCGACAAGGTTATCTTCAGAACTTATGTTACCTTTGTGCCGGCTAAAGGTCAAGATCACACTTGAAGGTCAACAATTGACTTAGAAAATGTTCTTAAATTTAAACATGTACTTAAATATTTCTGAAACTAGCACAGGTATTTGATTGAAACTTAAAAGATATATGAGGTGTCACAAATAAGATATGCAGGTCAAGTTTCATAACCCTTTATTGCATTTTGACAAAGTAATGCCCCTTTTTAAGTCTTTAAATTTACAAACAATCAATACTATAGACAATATGTTGTGTCCGCTCTATAAATTCTATACTAATGGAAGGATTTTCTTCAAACTTTACTCAAATGTTCACCCGAACTGGGCAATGTGCAGAACCCATCTTACCCTGTCAAGGCCTAACTTGAAGGTGAACAATTAACTTATAAAATGTTTAGTACATTGGGAAAATGACAGGTTATTTGTAACTGTTTCGAACATGATTTGATAATATATATTTATTCTATTACCTGTACCATTAGTCTTTTTTTCCACCAGAGATAATTTCTTTTTTTGTATTTGTGCCACTGAAGTTATTCCCTTAAACACTTTTCCAAGTCGTCTTCTGTCAAGGACATTGGTGGGGGTATGAATCGCATTCAGCGATAGTTGTAGTTCATCTTATTTATTTTTGGGACATCGTCCTCTTCAAACCCTAAAAATTCCATCAAACTTGAATAGTCGAGAATATCCTTCTCAACATCACTTTGGCTCATAATTACACAAAAAAACCTCTCAAAAAACATCAATACAAAAAGAAAACAGATCTGGACAACGTCCTAGATCGAGCCAGCAAGAAAAAACGACGAGCAAACTTACCAAATAAAGTAAAACACGAAAAAAATTTCAGTTTTCTAACACACGAGTATGCGACTATAGAGCGCCGGAAAGACAATGATTAGACAGGGTTTAGAGGGTTTATTTAGCAACGTGGACTACTTTTAAATACGCTACTAGTGAGCAGAGTGTCGGACAGACATGTTATGTTATACATGCGAAAGCCGAAGGCTTTATGGAAAATAATGTATTTTTGGGTATGTTTGATTACATATTAGTGGAAGTGTATATTGTTTTTATTATTAAAACAGCACTTTTTTAGTATAAAACATTCTAGTTTTAGTATATTAGGGCTTTATTTGGGTATATTTGGGCAATATTTGGGTATTTTTGGCGGGGTTGCACAGGTGCAAACCCGGGTTAAAGTATGGTTTGCGGGTTAAAGTATGGTGAATGTTGGTTGGCGGGCGGGTCGGCGGGCGGGCGGGGAAAAAACTTTTGTAACAGTTTTCTCAGCAGCTACTTATCACAGCCTCTTGATATTTGGCATACAGCATTAACATGTGGTCCCATAATGTGGGATTCGATTTCAGGTCTGTGGCTCATCCACTTCCTGTTTGCCGACTTAGTTAAATTTTGGACATTAATGGTCAGTGGTAGGAAATTTTCGTAACAGTTTTCTCAGCAGCTACTTATCACAGCCTCTTGATATTTGGCATACAGCATTAACATGTGGTCCCATAATGTGGGATTTGATTGCAGGTCTGTCGCTCATTCACTTCCTGTTTGCGGACTTAGTTAAATTTTCGACATTTATGGTCAATGGAAGCCTTTTGATATTTGGTATACAGCATTAACGCATGGTCCCATACCGTGGGATTTCATTTAAGGTCTGTCGCTCATCCACTTCCTGTTTGCTGACATAGTTAAATTTCAGACATAAATCTTAAATGGTCAATGGTAGGAAATTTTCTTAATAGTTTTCTCAGCAACTACTTACCACAGCCTATTGATATGTGGTTCACAGCATTGAAATGTGGTCCCACTTCCGTTTTGATGACTTAGTTAAATTTTAAACATCAGTGGTCAGTGGTAGAAAATTTAAGTAACAATTCACGGCCTCATGATATTTTGTATACTTATGCAACCCGGCCTTTTCTGTCTTTAACCCATTTTTGTTTGTATTTGGGTATATTTGGGTATTTTGTGCTACCTGCGGATAGCTTGTCAGTTAAATTGCTCTTTCTGATCCACAGTTTCTTTTTAAATATAAAACAATTATACCAACTGAAAGAGTTGTTAATTTTGTTTCGTGTTTTTAGCTCACCTGTCACAAAGTGACAGGGTGAGCTTTTGTGATCGCTTTTCGTCCGGCGTCCGTCCGTCCGTCCGGCGTCCGTCCGTCGTCCGTCCGTCCGTAAACTTTTACTTTAAATGACATCTCCTCATAAACCACTAAGCCAATTTCATCCAAACTTCACAGGAATGTTCCTTTGGTGGTCACCTTTAAAAATTGTTCAAAGAATTTAATTCCATGCAGAACTCTGGTTGCCATGGCAACCGAAAGAAAAAACTTTAAATATCTTCTTTTAAACAACCATAAGAGCTAGAGCTTAGATATTTGGCATGAAACATCTTCTAGTGAGTGTCTACCAAGTTTGTTCAAATAAAAGCACTGGGGTCAAAATTGGCCCTGCCCCGGGGGGTCATTGATTTTCCCTATATGCATATAGTAAAAACTTAAAAAATCTTCTTTTAAAGAACCCCAAGAGCTAGAGCTAAGATATTTAGCATGAAACATGTTCTAATGGGTGTCTACCAAGTTTGTTCAAATAAAAGCCCTGGGGTCAAAATTGGCCCCGCCCCGGGGGGTCATTGATTTTCCCTATATGCATATAGTAAAAACTTAAAAAATCTTCTTTTAAAGAGCCCAAAGAGCTAGAGCTAAGATATTTAGCATGAAACATGTTCTAATGGGTGTCTACCAAGTTTGTTCAAATAAAAGCCCTGGGGTCAAAATTGGCCCCGCCCCGGGGGTCATTGATTTTCCCTATATGCATATAGTAAAAACTTAAAAAATCTTCTTTTAAAGAACCCAAAGAGCTAGAGCTAAGATATTTAGCATGAAACATGTTCTAATGGGTGTCTACCAAGTTTGTTCAAATAAAAGCCCTGGGGTCAAAATTGGCCCCGCCCCGGGGGTCATTGATTTTCCTATATGCATATAGTAAAAACTTAAAAAATCTTCTTTTAAAGAACTCAAAGAGCTATGGCTAAGATATTGAGCATCAAACATGTTTTAAAATAGCTAGAGTTAAGATATTAAGCATGAAACATCTTTTAGTGAGTGTCTACAAAGTTTGTTCAAATAAAAGACCTGGGGTCAAAATTGGCCCCGGGCCGGGGGTCATTGATTTTCTTTATATGTGTTTAGCAAAAACTTTAAATCTTCTTTGAAAAAACCCAAATAGCTAGAGTTTAGATATTAAGCATGAAACATCTTCTAGTAAGTGTTTACAAAGTTTGTTCAATTAAAAGCCCTGGGGTCAAAATTGGCCCGGCCCCAGGGTGTCATTGTTTTTAACTATATGTGTATAGTAAAAACTTAAAAAAAAAATCTTCTTTTAAAAAGCCCAATGAGCTAGAGCTTAGATGTTTAGCATGAAACATCTTCTTATGGGTGTCTACCAAGTTTGTGCAATAAAAGCCTTGGTTAAATTGGCCTGCAACGTTGGGGGGGGGGGGGTGGGGGTTAGGGGGGCCTATATACAGGTGAGCGACCTCAGGGCCATCATGGCCCTCTTGTTTAGATTTCTTTGAGAGTTTTTCTTACACTAACCAGAACTAGTTATCTAGAATTTTAGGCATTACGGTGTTTTTCGAGCGTTAGAAAAATATAAACAACCAAGATATTGGTCAACGGGAGATAAAGCCATCAAATATTGACTTGTTTTGGTGCATTAAACATTTTTAGCTCACCTGTCACAAAGTGACAGGGTGAGCTTTTGTGATCGCTTTTCGTCCGGCGTCCATCCGTCTGTCCGTAAACTTTTACTTAAAAAACCCCCCTCATAACCACAGCCATTTCACCCAAATTCACGGAATTTTCCCTTGGGGGTCACTTTAAAATTTTTCAAAAAATTTTAAATTCCCCATGCAGCCTTGGTTGCCAGGGGAACTGAAAAAAAACTTTAAATATTTTTTTGAAAAACCCAAAATGAGTTTTAATTTTTGGGCATAAACATCTTCTAATAAAGTGTTACCAGTTTGTTCAAATAAAAGCCGGGTAAAATTTGGGGCCCCGCCCGGGGGTCTTTTTGATTTTCCCCTATATTATAAAAACTAACAAAAAACTTGCTTTTAAAGAATCAAAAGCTAGAGCTAAATATTTAGCAGAAACATGTTCTAATGGGGGGTCTAAGTTTGTTCAAATAAAAAAACCTAGGGAGCTATTAATGACAAAATTTGAGGAATACTTCATTTATAAACTTTGCTCTATCAAGATTGTTCAAAGAATGCCATTCCATGCGAAATTTTGGTTGCTATGGCAACTAAAAGAAAAAACTTAAATTCTTATACTTCAAATGGAAAGGGTAGAGCTTAGATATTTTTCACAAGGCATTAGGCTTGTTAGTTCTACAAAGTGTATTCAAACATTATGGTCTAAGTTTTGAAAATTGGTCTCTATTTTGGGAGTTAAATATTTTTTTTATTGCAAGGTTAATAGACTTTCTTTTTAGGATAAATCTGAGACAGTGCATCTTGTATTTTTTGTCTTAACAGATATGTTATGAAGATTTTTTTTTTAAAGCATAAGAAAAATTGATGAAAAGTTTGTTGAATGTGAATGTTAATTCAAAACAGAGTCGAACAGAATGGCACAAATTTGAGATGATTTCCCCATTCAATAATGGATTCTTCCATTAATTTCGTTATATCATCCAAAAGGAAGACTGTGTCATTTCCGAAATACAATGTAACATATTTCGGTTCTTGACAATGACTTGCACATTTTTATTGTGTATGAAATTGCACAAAGAAATGAAAAGTGAACAAAAAATGTTTGTTTTTTTCCACAAAAACTAGTTGATTAAGATAAAAGTTTAATTTAAACAGTAACTTACGGATATTAGATTTTTTATCCTTCCGGTTTGCTGGAAAAATCATATAGCTACACCGCACCTACTGATGAACGAATTTATATATATATTTCATTCTGAGAACAAAAATACAATTCGAATCATTAATAATGCTTATCAGTCAAGTCTATAAAAGAAAAATTGCCTCAAAAACATCTGTATCAATTCTGACCTCGAGTTGAGATATAGAGGATAATTTGTTTAGTTCAGTTAAGATCCGAATATATTTCACGAGTGAGCCCAAAAGATATATTTGTCACGGAGTGGGCAGCCACGAGTGAAATATTCGAACTTTTGGTGTTCACAAGGTGAAATATATTTCGATCTAACACTAAACTAAACAAATTTTCTTTTTATTATATGCAAATGAAACGTTTTAAAAGACATTAAACCTAATACTGAATGAAAAGCGCGCCAAATAATAATACAAGTGACGTCATTTACGACGTCACGTCTCTTTAGTTGGTACCGCAGTTCTGTTTGCCACGCTGGTATTTTACTGAAACAACGTAAGGGGCTTAAATTCAAAACAATGAAATTATCAAAAGTGGTAATTTCACTGTTTCAAACAGTGAAATTATCCGTGTTTTATATCACTATGATATATTTCTATAAAAGCCAACGAAAAGCATGTTAATATATAATTATACTAAACCGGAAGTACATGATGAACGTCGCCATCAAGAAAATTGAGAAATTTGTTACATAAACTCGTATTTCATAACATTGAAGTGAAATATGAATACAATTACCGGTGTGCTTCGTTCGAAACAAGTTTTTTTTAACTATTTGTTATAGTATTAAGCGCATGACATTCTGTATTTATGTAAATATCACCTCCCGACGTCCCGTGTTACGATTTATAAAATTATACATGTACACATGTATGTGTTATTGACCTCAATAAATGTTAGTGAAAATGGAAAAATAATTATGGTAATTATCAGCATGCATAGAATGGGCAGGTCAAGTTTGAATTTGGTCATGGTTCAATGATTTTTTGGCAGAGTTATGTCCCTTTCACTTTGAAAATGATATAGATACATCTTAGGAATAAGCAGTTTAAGTTTGAATTTGGTCGTGGTTCAATGATTTTGGACAAACTTATCTTTCTTGAATGTTGGAAAAATTTTGAACTTTCAGTTTCAGCACTCATACAGGGCTCTAGCAACTGGGCGATTTCGGCGACTTAGTCGCCTAAAGTGTCAGAACTTCGCCGAGTTTGAACATCAAAGCGAAAACGATTTCGCCGCATTTTCTTACTGACCACATGTACATATATATCATACAGTGCATGTTTATTAAGTTAATCCTCGCCTCAAACTGAAATGGTGACGCACATGCAGTTACTGTACTGCCGATAATTGACATCAATTAACACATTTAAGTGACATGATATGCAGATGTATCGGAAATTCGCTGATGTAAACATCACATTTTTTAGGCATAATTTTACGACACCTGCCAATATTTTATCAGCGAGTGTAAAAAGATTACACCCGGAATTGCTCTTACCATATTTGACAGTATATAATTACACGCAACCTCACACAGACCGTGTAAATTTACTTGCATATAAATTATTACACACAGAAGCAAAGTAAATGGTTGATACCTGTTGATAGTAAAAATGAAATTTTTTAAAGAAATTAAAAAACATTGATCCACATTAGACCAATTTTGGACAAGTCAAAAACAGTAGTAGATAAACTTTGTCTTCAAAAAGTTTACATAAACGTCGGTAAATTATGCGGTAAACTACAAATTTGAAAATTTTGTTTTAAATCCTGTTTGCAATAGGGGATGAATAACAATCTAAAATAAATCATTAAATATTTAATTAAATATAATCAAATCAACAAAACTAGAATTGTAAGTGGTTTGCAGGAACAGACAAATTTTATTTTCCCATATTTTCGCGATGCCCGATTTTTACGATGAAAATAATATT
>NW_026855655.1:0-16359 GCF_026571515.1 Ruditapes philippinarum | reverse complement strand
CCAACCGAACGCGAGGTTGCAGATACGGGAGGCCAACCCAGAAGAAAAAATACAATTTCTTTTTTTCCTTTTTTTTCTTTTTTTTTTTTTTTTTTTTTTTTCTTTTTTTTTTTTTTCTTTCTTTTTTTTTTTTTTCTTTTTTCTGAGGGATGGGTTTTTTTGTTGTTGTTTTTTTTTGTGATTAATTTTGGAAGCCTCGGGCTGTTAAAATAAAAAAGAGTGTATAATCATTTATAAAACAAAACCGGTGCTCACTCAAAAAAATAAAATTGCATTAGAGTAAAATCTTTGACGAGTGAAAAAAGATGACTTTCAAAATTAAGTTCAATAAAATGAAAGAGCTAAAGTCACGACGGGCGATTAGAACGGGGGGGGGGGTTAACATGTCAATTAACACACACACAAAAAAAAAGGAAAAAATCTTATAACATACGAGTTCATCTCGAAACTGATACAATTGAGTTATCTCTAGGTTAAATTTCGACAAAGGACAATTTTGTGCCCAATAAAAAGTCTAACATGCGCAGTTAATCAATCTGCAAACTGTGGTCGACTCGCTCAGGAAAACCAAAACCCATTGGGAAAATAGGAAACCTGCATCCGTTTGTCAATGTCATACCACCGGATGTCGGATCGCATCCTTGCAAATTGATACAAATTTATATTTACGCATGTTTTGAAATTATTTAAATGTTCTATTGGAGTA
Source organism: Ruditapes philippinarum (assembly GCF_026571515.1). NCBI lineage: Eukaryota > Metazoa > Mollusca > Bivalvia > Venerida > Veneridae > Ruditapes > Ruditapes philippinarum. The sequence continues at coordinate 15,653 of NW_026855655.1, read as the reverse complement.
TTTTTTAACTTTACGCATTTGCACAATTATTAGTTACGCCTTTTAACACTGTTAAAGATTACAAGTTTTAAAACTGTTTATAAGTTAAATGTCTACTGCAGACAGCTTTTGTTCCAGCTATGAACATCATACAGTGATGAAAGTTAACACTATGTCCAAGTTAATTACGGATGGTCTCCTTATTGTGGTACTCTTTAGTTGGGCAAGCAGCATGGCATGGCATGGCATGGTTTAACAGTGGAATGGAGTCCGGCTCACAGCTGAAATATAAAGTCTTGACAGCAGTAAAGCGTACAACAAAATTTGTATATAAATATCAGCAATTAAGGGTAGGGTGGGTGGGGTTTTAATGAACGATGTTACCACGTTGGAATTTAAGCTAGAAGTGATTTACTAAAGCTGTAGGATTCTACGCACGGAATTCACGTGACAGAGATAACGGTGTAAACTTCTAAACCTGTTTTATACACGCTTAGACGAGTGTTGTTGATACGGTCATGCATTAATAACCCGCTAAATTAAAACGCTTTATTTAATAAAGAAAATAAACCTACTTAATTTCTATGCGGGTTCTATTTATAAGAATAATTGAGGTTCGATATCAGCCGGAAAAATGCCTCACACATAAATACTCTTTAAAGGTAAATAGGGACATTATGATGTCATCAATTAGCAACATGATGTTGTGAAACACACCATTTTAACGACAAAAGTAGAACCAAGAATCTTCTATTTTGTGTTTACTATGTTTAGTAGAACCTGTTTACTATGATAAGTAGAACCTCTTAACACATAACGGCCTTTAAATGAAGAGGTTTATTTAACAGTTGTAACAACATTGTAATTTGCCATTGCAGAAAAAGAAATAACAAACATAATTGAATGGGATAAGGCCGTGACTTTATTAAGCATTTGGTGCAAATAAATGTCAATGAAAACAAAATATGAAATAATGTAATGAATAAAATATGAAAGACAGCTCCCAGCGAAAATGCTTGGACAGCTACATAGCAACGCAATGGTGCTGAAACTATGATAATAAGCGCTAAATATGCTAAATTCTGTTACAATACGGTCTGGGAAATGGAGTCCTATGGCATGGAAAATCCAGTAGAAAATAACATATTCAGAGCTAAAGAGAAAACGAGGCGAAGGTGAACTCTCAGAGATCTCCGTATATAATGAGATGATGTTGACGGACAGCATTCATTGCACCGAAATGCACATAATAGCGTGTATTGAGGGCCACACAATATTTTATGAAATAAAATTCGCCAATCAGAAAATACCTATTACAATCACGATTTATTTTAAGGAAATATAAACTTTTACTTATATTACGATGGGAAGACATACATATACATGTGTAATTATATTCTTACATTGAATTTATGCCGATTGATAAACACCATTATAATATGGGGAGACTTTTGAAAGAGACATAATGGTAACGTAAGACAGAAACATTTTACCGGAAGGGTTTGAATGCAAAGGTGCTTTACAAATAAAAATCGTTTTTCAAGTATATATACTTGCAACTTTTTACAAACTCGTCAATATCTTTTTTAGTACATAATTATCGGCATAAAAAGACTGTTCTATTTTAGTAGTCATTAACTGTATCTAAAATTGTTATTAATTTATTTGAATCTATACAAATACATTATTTATGTCGATGATATAAGTATTTAATTACCTCCCTTTATTCGCGCATATTTTTGATTGTTACATTTATATTATTAGTTATAAAGATTGTTGACAGGTTATATGGCCCTATATAAACGGCTGTTTGTAAATATAACCCGAGCCGATAGGCAAACATCATTTTTTAGAGAAAAAAGTAAGATTTTTTTCATGAATCGACAACAGCTGTGCATATAAAACTATATAAACGTCACGATTATCCAATGAAAAGCGACGTTACAAACGTGCAGTATTATAATCTACATTATTAACTCGACTATACGAAGTATATGGAGAGCTGTCCTACTGGCCCCGGCGTCGGCGTCGGCGTCCGCGTCCAGATTTTAGATTAAAAAATAGATAAATATAGAATCCCTAAAGAAAGCCCAACACGGCAAAATTGAAAATGTTGCTTGTTAACTCTAGCACCAATATTTTCAGATTTATCTCCCTTTGAACTTAGAATTTTCCATAAAAAATCTTATTTTTTACTGTTACTTATTTATTTCTAAAGTGATCAACTTCATACTTCAAATATATATACGTTATCATCATCCACATGTTATGTGACAAGGTTCATAACTCTAGCACCAATATTGCAAGAATTATCTCCCCATAAACTTAGATTTCTTTAAGAAATATAATAAAGTTTTGGTGCAGTAAAATATTTTTCACTATAACTTTGTCATTTCTTAAGGTATCAACTTCAAACTTTAAATATATGTTCCTTATCATCAACCACATCTTATGTGACAAGGTTCATAACTAGCACCAATATTTTCAGATTTATCTCCCCTTGAACTTAGAATTTTCCTTAAAAAATACTATTTTTTACTGTTACTTCTTTATTTCTTAAGGGATCAACCTCATACTTCAAATATATGTACCTTATCATCATCCCCATCTGATGTGATAAGGTTCATAACTCTAGCACCAATATTTTCAGATTTATCTCCCCTTGAACTTAGAATTTTCCTCAAAAAATACTATTTCTTACTGTTTCTTCTTTATTTCTTAAGGGATCAACCTCGTACTTCAAATATATTTATGTTATCATCATCCCCATCTTATGTGACAAGGTTCATAACTCTAGCACCAATATTTTCAGATTTATCTCCCTTTGAACTTAGAATTTTCCATAAAAAATCTTATTTTTTACTGTTACTTATTTATTTCTAAAGTGATCAACTTCATACTTCAAATATATATACGTTATCATCATCCACATGTTATGTGACAAGGTTCATAACTCTAGCACCAATATTGCAAGAATTATCTCCCCATAAACTTAGATTTCTTTACTAGAAAAATCTTATTTTTTATTATAACTTTTTTTTTTAAAGGTATCTACCTCAAACTTCAAATACTTATTCCTTATCATCAATTACATTTTATGTGACAATGTTCATAACTCTTGAAGCAATATTTACAGATTTATCTCTCTTTGAACTTAGGATTTTCTTTAAGAAATATAATAACTTCTTTACTTTTTAAGGTATCTACTTCAAACTTCAAATATATATTTCTTATCATTACACAAATGTTGTGTGACAAGGTCCATAACTCTAGCATGACTATTTCTAGAATTATTCCCCTTGATCTTGGAATTAATGTTAACAAATGTTATGTTTTTACTATTTTTTAATACATAATTATACATAATTGATTTTTCTTTCATAGTTTTGTCCTCCTTACTGCGTCCAGTATTTTATTAGTCGAGCTTCGCTGTCTCCTGTGACAGCTCTTGTTCATAATGTATTAATATGATTTTTGATTATTTCGTATAACATAAATTGATTTTGAGCATAATACCATGTTTTGAATAGATAATAGATAGATCATTTTCATTTTATTTGATAGCTTTATAAGATATACTGATTGATAACGATGTTTCTAAATTATTATCTCCCTTTTTTACAATTTTCTACATGTGATTAAATTTAAAGCACATTTTTTTCGGATTCTAAACTTTCACATAAGTACTCACTACTTGTTATTTTCCCGGGAGATGCTTTGGTAGTTTAGCGCGGAGGAAGGTAGTCAAGTACTGGTGTAACTCTCCAGGAACGATGGTTAGGAAACTACCCGCCTATATGACTGAAATACTGTTGGAAAAAGGCGTAAAATGACAAAAACAAACAAAACTTGTTATTTTCATACTTGTTGTAATTATTTACTAGCCTAGTTTCTCTATGAAAATATATGTATCTTATGATCAAGTTAGTTTATGTAATTCTTTTCGAAAATTATATATGCTATGTAAAAAAATACGTTCATACATACATGTGCACATGTTTTATTGTATTACTTATTGTAATATTATAACATTATTTACGCGCCAAATGTGACGTCTATTAACGTAAACGTTTGTTTTGTACGTTTACGTCATTTTTTTTTTTTTTGTATCAACTCAGGAAGCTGAATAAAGCGAAACATGTTTTGATACTTAATTTGTGTTGGTTTTTGATCCAATTATCCTATTGAATTCAAGTCACATTCTGTATCAGTACATTGTGTTATAATATATTGTGATATCTTTTATATTTTACCAAATCGATTTGTAATAAGATATTGTTGTAGATTTCCTATAACCTATTAAAATAGTTATTCTTTTAAAATAAGACTTGACCATGAAAAAGGAATACAGCGTCACTTTAAGCAAGTACACTCAGTACAATGATATCGGCTAGGACTTAAAGCTTACAGCCCTACAGATGAGATAACGATAAAATTTTAGAATGCCAACATATGGAAAAATAACTATGCACACATTTTGAATAAAATGACATATGCAAAACAATATTTTTATATAACGTGTGATAAAAACACGGCTAAAGCATTATTTTAAAAATATTTTATCCCACAACATTATCGTGGACTGAAAGTACCCGTAATATGTAAATTACGTTCTATGTTCTCTTTGTATTTTTTTTAGAGTATTAGTTTCGAGGAATAAACATGATTTTAGAGACATGCTGCATATTCAAATCAAAGAGGGATATATGTGCGAGAACAGTTCTATTTATGGAAAAGTTCTGCATTCGATGCTTTATAGTTTATTAACAATTATCGTATCTTCGTAAGTGAAGTTATATATGTGAAATAAGAGTAGAAAAAAGAAGAACTGATTATCAAATATGCAATTACCTCGACGCCATATGCGTATTGAAATTCTTCGTTAACTGTCAACCAAAAACCATGCCATGCCACTATGCCATATTGTTTACTGATTGAATGACCAATTTCTTCATAAGAAAAGACAACATGTGTTCGTCCTTTGATGACTGATGGGATTAGACTCACGAGCCGATGACCTGCCAATCCTTTTGGTTATGCTACATAGAAAGACAAGGAAAACAGTTAAACACATGATAACATAAATTATACGCGGTCAGTCGTAGCATAATGTCCAGAAACTACATCAATTCCTTTATTTATAGCTGGCAGGAATGAAAAAGGTGATACATAAAACGAAGAGTATAATCGGAAAAGATTTAATTTTGTGTAAGAAATAAATTATAAGCTAGGTATACTCAGAATTTATAGTACTGAGCAGATGTCCACTTTACACGGCCGATCGCACATCAAGTTTATGTTGCGATAAACCCTTATTACCAAATGCAACTTTACAACAAAATATCATTCACATGTGAGTGTAGAAAAAAAAATGTTATAAATGTTTGGCCTCCCAGCAAGATAATAAGTGAAAAATAGTCTGCTCTACCCAACAATGTCAAATATATACATACTTTATACATTATCAAAGACCACGCCCACAACTAACGGTCTAAGACCGCGTGGTAGTACTAATTTATTTAAATCGGCATTTAACCAGGGGTTTATACGACCAACATCCGAAAGGTTAAGATTGTCAAAGCTTTAAATATTTAAGCTACCCATTTTATTTACAGGTATAATAACAAGTCTCAAAAAAGAGCTGGCACTTATTCTAAACAAATATAACCAGTCTGTAGAAAAAATTCAGTTGTCTATGTTCGATAAGGGTTTTTCACGAAAGTTGTATACATGTATAACCATTACTGTTCGTTTTATCTTATATTAACCACCTACTGAATAAGTGGATGATAATTGACACCACACAAGAATTGGTATTAGAAATAAAATGTACGCAAACTCATTAAAATTTATATTATGCGGTGAAAAAACCCCAACTAAATCCATTCAATGAATAACAACAGAATTCTGCTTCAGATAGGGCAGATACTGCAGTAATTGAAATTCGTAACATATTGAAATATAAACCAGATATATAGATAAACAGTATAAATCGTCAATGTTGAATCACTATCTGTTCAGGAGAAACCAAGCACGTGTTCGTGCTGATGGCACGTGTTCGTGCTGATGTGTCTAGATAACTAGAAAATTGGGTTTTCAAAAAGTAAAAGAATATTCAAATGTATTAAACAGTCGGGCCCTAAATAAATCATGCACTTTTATATTGTATAATACTAAAGCTAACTGATTTATTTAATTAAGGCAAGGTAGAGAACAAAGGTAGCGAACTCACTAACTATGAAATACAATGTACATGAGAGGTAGAACTTAAAATCGTAGAATACAATCTCTAACTGTTAAAAAAAAAACAATTATGGCAAATAAAATACTTATCTGAATGTTAGATGACGGTATTCGGCATTTTAAACCATATCAGCTGCTATATAAACATCGGCTGTGGGTTTTAATGAACGATGTTACCACGTTGGAATTTAAGCTAGAAGTGATTTACTAAAGCTGTAGGATTCTACGCACGGAATTCACGTGACAGAGATAACGGTGTAAACTTCTAAACCTGTTTTATACACGCTTAGACGAGTGTTGTTGATACGGTCATGCATTAATAACCCGCTAAATTAAAACGCTTTATTTAATAAAGAAAATAAACCTACTTATGTATGTAAGAATTTATTTCAGACACTTGTGTAAATTGCATTCTTATGGTAACTTTACAATATTATACTGTTAAATACATTTTCAAATTTTCATGAAAATTAGCAAAAATCTTGAGGTGTGCTGCTATAATATAAATACCTTAAGTTATCATGCTTGGTGGAGTTTTGTATTAAAAAAAAAGTTGTCACTCTATAACGACCTGAAACTTTTTAGCCTTAGTTTAAAGTACAGTGAAATCTTTCAAACAGTGATGTAATAATGGATGATCAAACTATACAAATATTTAATAACCTTTGCTTACTTAATTTCCGACATTTTAGACACATCTTTGATTTTGATAATCAGCCTGACGTGCAAACAACCATTTTAGCAAGAAATTCAAATAAACAATTCGTGTCGACATATGTTAATAGATAAAAATAAACAAAGCCTAACTATCATCAAAAATCAGTTTTTTAATCAGGATAGTTTCTATACCTTCACTAAGATTTTTCTGATAATTTTACAGCTGTAATATTTCACAAAACAGATAAATAACTGTATGTCAGATAAACAGATTTAATCACTGTTTTATTAAACCGATATATCACGATATATCAACTGATATATATTGAACATAGTAAGCCTTCAATATTTATCTTGTTTATTAGTTAAATAAAACAATGTGCGATTTTTAAAAGAAAATCAAACATTCCCTATGGGGAATAGAGTCTATAACATTTTTAAATTGTTTTTTTTTTCTAAACAAAATGTGTTGTTTTATCATTTCTCCTCTGAATTATTCCCATCTTTCTGTTATTTATGAATGAAATTGGAATGCACAACGGTTCACCTTTCCAGCTAAATTGTAGACCATTCAAAGGATTTGAATCCTGGTTATCGAAATTCAATATATTGATGTTTTACATTCATAGTTGGTGGTTTTTTATAGCAATAATGCTTTCAGGACAATTTTACTTTTTATCTGTTCGCAAATAATGATTCACTGTCGGTTGCAGATACGAATAACATCATAAACATGGAGGCTTCTTAGGAAACGACGGATCATTTTAATTAGCATTGTGAGACATACCTTAATCTATATCTTCATTAGTACGGAAGTGTGAATGCATTACAACCTTGTCAAGCAAGAAACATAATTGATCAAAACTTAAACATTACCATGTATCAGCAACTTTCCATATCTTTTGGTTCATGGTTTTTAAGTGCATGGCTTAAACAGTTTATAAGCATAAGACAATTAGATTTTTGTAAAGAATTATATGTCCTTAGGTTCAGTTATAAACTATTCAAATTGTCAAATAGTCGTTCGTTATATTGAATTGATATTATAGTGGATACACGTAGTAGGACATGTTTTACATGGCTGAGTTTAAATGATTGTTTTTGTCGTTCCCGGACATGTGAATAGGAGTATTTGTGTTTGGAAATATATTGGAATATATTAACTTTTGAATTGTGGAAAGGTCGTTTTTTGAGATTATATGATATTGATGAAATGTAGGCATAAACTTCGGTGTTATTATCTAACATTTGGCGGCCATTACTAACCATCATCCAGTGGTCTGAGTGTTCAACCAAGTGTAAAGTCGATGTATACACATATATAGTACACCCCCGCTGCATTTATAAATCTACGGAAGCGAGTAAAGGACATTACGTAAAACAAAAAATTAAGCAACACACATTATGGGTGTTGACGTTGAAACATACAGATATTGCATTGGTTTATTCATACCCACACGAAAACGGCCTTCGAAGAAACACTACAAAAGTAAATACAAACTTTATTCTTCAAAGTCGGATATTCACCTTAGAGTATTAGCTCCATGTCTCGTCATCATGTTGTTATGTATGCAACATATTACATGTATATAATTTATATCTGACCAGTTGGTATTTCCAATATTATCATTGTTCTATTTTTAGAACATAAACTACATGTATGTACTAGAAGGTTCTTAACTGTTGTAGAAAACTCATGCATTATATTTAGATAGAAACTTCTGGAATGATCTTTATTGTTGAAGTTGCTAAATTATGATTACTTGAGAACATAATAGACCTTTCTGGAAACTTCTTAGTTAATATATATAAGGAGACATTTTTCATTAATCTTATCTTGAAGTCATCAGTTACCTTTTTAGTCATCAGTAATCTTTTAAGTCATCAATATATTTGGAGTATTATTCAACTTGGAAATTAAGTGATTTATTGGAGCTTGGATTATTAATTATTCTTGTGGATTTTATTGTGGAATTTAAAGTGTACAACTGTGCTATTCCAAAAAGGATCATTCCAGGATCAGACTAGACATTTGTAATTTTTATTTGGACTTCAGGTATTTGTAAAGATAATTTGTTATTTTATTTTTCTTTAATAATTTTTCTGTAATAAATTTGTTATTGTTACAAGTTTGTTGCTGGCTTTTCTTTCTCGTTACGCCTGGCTCGTAACAGAAATTGGGGCTCGTCCGGGATTTGAATATTTCTTTTTGGCTACATTATTGGAAATTATTACCGTTTATTTTACATTTTGTTATTACAGTATTTACTCATTTGAGTTGATACCATAGTTGTTCTATTAAGTGTACCTTTCATTTTGAAATTTTTGAAACACATCACTTTCTGAGTTTAAAACCAGCAGCAAGCAGTCATGTCTTTTAATTTAGAAAAGTTTGTAGCTGAACCTTCCCAGGAGGTATTAGATTTGGCTAAGAAAACTGATGTGCTCGATCTTGCAAAAAAGTATAATTTATCAGAAATTAAATCTTCAATGCGTAAACAAGAAACTAAAAATCTTCTGATTCATTATTTTGTGGATGAAGATATTTTTGGACAAGATGCACTTTCTCTGATTGTTGAAACAAACCCAGAAATTAAGATAAAAGAGCTTGAACTTCAATTTAAATTTGAACTAGAAAAAATGCAATTAGAAAAAGAAAGGGAAGAAAGGCAGTTACAGTTAGAAAAAGAAAGGGAAGAAAGACAGTTAGAAAAAGAAAGGGAAGAAAGACTGTTAGAAAAAGAAAGGGAAGAAAAAGAAAGGGAAAGGCAGTTTGAAAAAGAAAGAGAAGAGAGAGAATTTCAGTTAAAAATGAGAGAATTAGAAATCAAAGAGAGAGCAAATCAGTTTGAACTTAGAATAAATTCAAAATTTGATGTCACTAAAAATATTAGGCTTGTTCCACCTTTCCAAGAAAAAGAAGTTGATAAGTATTTTCTTCATTTTGAAAAGGTTGCTGAAAATTTAAAATGGCCAAGAGAGCACTGGACATTACTTTTACAGAGCGTCTTAACTGGTAAAGCTCGTGAAATCTATACACAACTTACTGTTGAACAAAGCTCTAATTATGATAATGTAAAAAGAATTAATTCTGAAAGGTTATGAGTTAGTACCAGAGGCCTACAGGCAAAAATTCAGAAATTCTAAGAAAGAAAGTGGTCAAACCCATGTCGAATTTTGCAAGAGAAAAAGAACAACTTTTTGATCGGTGGTGTCTATCTAAGAAAATAAATAAAAATCATGAAAAGCTCAGACAGCTCATGTTAGTTGAAGAGTTTTAAACGTTGTATTCACTCAGATGTTAAATCTTTCCTAGATGAAAAACAGGTAGAAACTTTAGAAGAAGCTGCCCGTCTAGCTGATGATTATTCTTTAACCCACAAAGTCTCATTTATTAATAAAGGGAAGTCCACACCCTCACATTTTAATTCCAAGTTCAGTTCTGGTAATATATCTGGCTTATCTAGTCAGTCAAATACTCCCAAACCAAAGTCATCTGATGAACATAAAGGTCATAGTCCCTTATCTCGTCCTACATGCAATTATTGCAAGAAAACTGGACATCTTATTTCTGATTGCTTTACCTTAAAAAGGAGGCAACAGCAACGTGATGAGGCCAAACCCACAGGTCTTACCACTTCAAGGTCTGAACCTCAGTCTTGTATTGATAACAATGCAATTTTGAAGGTCAAGGAACCCAAGTCTGATTCTATAATGGAGATTTATGAACCATTCCTTTCGGAAGGTTCCGTGTCACTTATCGGTGATACTTGCCCACCTACTCCTATTAAGATTTTAAGAGACACAGGAGCTTCTCAATCTCTTATTTTAGCAGATACACTGCCTTTTTCTGAGAAGACTTCTTCTGGATCTAGTGTCCTTATTCAGGGTGTAGAGTGTGGTTTTTCTAATGTCCCTCTCCATAATATTTATTTGTCCTCAGATTTGGTAACTGGGCCGGTGGCTGTAGGTATAAGATCTTTCTTACCCTTTAAAGGTGTTCATTTATTGCTAGGTAATGACTTAGCTGGAGATAAGGTAGTGGTTAATCCACTTGTAACTGACACTCCTTGTGTGGATCAGATATCTGACCCCGTTGAGCAGGAAATTCCTGACCTTTACCCTTCATGTGCAGTTACTCGAGCTATGGCTAAGAAGGCCATTCAAGAAGATAATTATTGTTCAGATATTGACTTAGCTGATACTTTTATAGGTTAGTCTTTTGATAATGAAATGAATTTTTCTCTTACTCCTACTCTGCCTGAAACTCAGACAGATTTTTCAATATCTGATTTTTCTACACCAAGATCTAAAGATCAAGGTCATGATACGCTGTCAAGGTCACAGCTTATCCAGGAACAACAAAATGATCCTGAGATTTCTGTCCTTTTTCAAAAGGCTTTAAGTGAAGATGAAGCTTTACAAGTCCCTGTTTGTTATTATGAAAAGAATGGGATTTTAATGAGAAAATGGCGACCGCCCGATGTCCCTGCTGAAGAGGAGTGGACTGTTAATCACCAAATTGTGGTCCCTAAATCATATCGCCAGGAAATATTAAGCTTGGCTCATGAAACACCCATGGCAGGTCATTTAGGTGTTAATAAAACCTACCATAAAATTCTCAATCATTTTTATTGGCCTGGCCTTAAAGCAGATGTATCTAGGTACTGTAAATCTTGTCATACTTGTCAGATGGTTTGGAAAAACCTAACCAGACAATACCTAAAGCTCATTTACAGCCTATTCCTGCATTTGATGAACCTTTTAGTAGAGTTATTATTGACTGTGTAGGTCCATTACCAAAAAACTAAATCAGGTTCTCAGTACTTATTAACTATTATGTGTGCTTCTACGCGCTTCCCTGAAGCTATTCCTTTAAGGAATATTAAAGCCAAAACTATTGTCAAGGCTCTTGTGAAGTTTTCCACATTTGTTGGTTTACCTAAATCAGTACAGTCTGATCAAGGTGTCAAATTTTATGTCTGGTATTTTCCAGCAGGTCATGCATGAGTTAGGAATTACTCAATATAGGTCTTCAGCCTATCACCCTGAAAGTCAAGGTGCATTAGAGAGATTTCACCAGACTCTGAAAAATATGATAAGGTCATATTGTTTTGACACTGAAAAAGACTGGGATGAAGGCATCCATTTATTGTTATTTGCTGTAAGAGAATCTGTTCAGGAATCTCTTGGCTTCAGCCCTTTTGAATTAGTATTTGGTCACACTGTCCGAGGACCCTTAAAACTTCTAAAAGAGAAATTCCTGTCTGAAGATGACATATCTTTAAATTTGCTTCAATATGTATCAGATTTTCGAAATAGGTTGACTAATGCATGTGAGTTAGCTAGGCTTAATTTAAAATCAACACAAAGTAAAATGAAATCAAGGTATGATGAGAATGCTCTGGAAAGAAGTTTTAACCCTGGTGATAGAGTACTTGCTCTTTTACCTATCCTGGAAAACCATTACAGGCCAGATACTTTGGTCCTTATACTATTGAAAAGAAAGTCAGTGACCTTAATTATATTATTAATACTCCTGGGAGGCGAAAGCAAAAACAAATGTGTCACATAAAAATGTTAAAAGAATATTTTGACAGAGATAGCGAAATTAGTAAACCTATATCTTTTGTAAACTCTGTTCCACAAAATCAATGTTCAGTTGAATCTAATAGTTATGAACATTTTGAAAAGTCTGATCCTGGTTCAGCAAAGCTTGAAAACTCTGATATTCTGAAAAATCTGGATGAAAAACTTGCTCACTTAGAACCATCGAAAACGAGATGAACTGAAACAGCTTATTTATGAATATGAACACTTATTTCCTGATATTCCCACACGGACTGACAAAATACATCATGACGTCATTCTTGAAAACTCTGAAACCAATAAAACAACATCCATATAGAACAAATCCTATAAAACAAAAATACCTAAGACAAGAAGTTCAGTATTTATTGGATAATGACTTTATTGAACCAAGTCAAAGCAGTTACAGCTCTCCATGTATTCTTGTACCGAAATCAAATGGAACATATAGAATGTGTACAGATTATCGTAAAGTGAACTCTGTAACAAAAACTGATTCATTTCCTATACCAAGAATTGATGACTGCATTGACAAAATTGGAAAAGCAAAGTATGTAACAAAGTTTGATCTTCTAAAAGGATTCTGGCAAGTTCCACTAAATGATAGAGCTAAAGAAATATCAGCCTTTGTAACACCAGACGGCTTATATCAATATAAAGTCATGCCCTTTGGTATGAAAAACTCACCAGCAACTTTTCAGAGACTTATAAACATGGTAATATCTGGTCTACACGGATGTGACGCATACATTGATGACGCAATCATCTATTCTGATGAATGGGAGGAACATCTCAAAACAATAAGAGCATTCTTCGACCGACTTAGTGATGCTAAATTGACAGTTAATCTTGCAAAAAGTGAATTTTGTCATGCAATTTTAACATTTCTAGGACATGTAGTGGGACAGGGTAAAGTAAAACCAATTGAAGCTAAGGTCAAAGCTATCTCTGAATTTCCTGTGCCTACTTGTAAAAGACAACTGATGCGATTTCTTGGTATGGCAGGGTATTATCGTAAATTTTGTAATAATTTTTCGGTAATTGCAGAACCATTGACAAATTTGTTAAAGAAAAGAAACAAATTCATTTGGAATGACAAGTGTCAAATGGCATTTGACAGCCTTTAAAGCCATACTTAAGAGTGCACCAGTTCTCTTGGCACCAGATTTTAATAAAAACTTTAAGTTAGCTGTAGATGCTAGTGACATAGGTGCTGGAAGTGTATTGATCCAAGAAGACAACAATGGTGTTGACCATCCTGTTTGTTACTTTTCTAAAAAGTTTAATGAACATCAGAAAAATTACTCTACTATAGAGAAAGAGTGCCTTGCTCTTATTCTTGCTATTCAGCATTTTGAAGTTTATCTAACTTCTTCAAAGTTGCCTGTTGTTGTCTTTAGTGATCACAATCCCCTCACTTTCTTGCATAAACTTAAAAACAAAAACATCAAAGGTTGTTGAGGTGGAGCTTATTTTTGCAAGAATATAGTCTTGACATTAGACACATTAAAGGGAAAGATAATTTGATCCCTGATGCACTTTCACGTGTCTAAAACTGTTATTTGCAGTATTTTTAATTTAACATTTATATGATATGATTGATTATTTTTTGTTGTTGTTTTGCTATTGTTTGTAATAGCATTTATATGATATGATTGGTTATTTTTTTTTGTTGTTTGCTATTGTTTGTAATACACATATATATGAATGTATAAAATTGTTTTAACGTTTCTCCTATGTTATTTGTTAGTTACATTGTTTGAATTTATGTAAAAGAAATATTCATTTCATTCATATTTCTTTTTCTTGAAGAGGGGAAGTGTTATGGTATGCAACATATTACATGTATATAATTTATATCTGACCAGTTGGTATTTCCAATATTATCATTGTTTCTATTTTTAGAACATAAAACTACATGTATGTACTAGAAGGTTCTTAACTGTTGTAGAAAACTCATGCATTATATTTAGATAGAAACTTCTGGAATGATCTTTATTGTTGAAGTTGCTAGATTATGATTACTTGAGAACATAATAGACCTTTCTGGAAACTTCTTAGTTAATATATATAAGGAGACATTTTTCATTAATCTTATCTTTAAGTCATCAGTTACCTTTTTAGTCATCAGTTATCTTTTAAGTCATCAATATATTTTGGAGTATTATTCAACTTGGAAATTAAGTGATTTATTGGAGCTTGGATTATTAATTATTCTTGTGGATTTTATTGTGGGAATTTAAAGTGTTACAACTGTGCTATTCAAAAAGGATCATTCCAGGATCAGACTAGACATTTGTAATTTTTATTTGGACTTCAGGTATTTGTAAAGATAATTTGTTATTTTATTTTTCTTTAATAATTTTTCTGTAATAAATTTGTTATTGTTACAAGTTTGTTGCTGGCTTTTCTTTCTCGTTACGCCTGGCTTCGTAACAATGTTCATGCTGTTATGCGTCCAAAGCATTTTAGTCGTAGATGCCTGGATGAAATCACTTGATATCGTATATTCGTGAAGAGTGTCAAATGATAAGTTTGATGTACCCTTCCAGTGTCACATGCGTAAAGTACAAACGCGACCACTACAATCCGTTTAACATAACCTATAACATAGCCCAGACTTAAGCTGTTTTTGGCGTCGGATGTCGAACTAAATCCTGGACCTGTTGATTTTGAAACTATACTGAATGCTATATAAAACAGTCAGAAAATAAAGTTTTAACGCAAATCATGTCGGTTAAGACAGAAAAATCAGGGTATCAAAAATGACATATCCCCCATTTAAGGGAAAAGACCATATTTAAATTAAGGTTTTAATTAAGGGTATTGGGGTTTTAAAAAAAGCTAGTTATGAGGAGGCCCTTAAGTTTTACTAGTTTAAAAGGTCGATGTTTTTTAATGGGAAAACCAGAAAAAATTTTGGTTTTAGACACCCCGGGCCATTTTTAATAATATTTTTAGGGAGATAAAAATGACACCGGGATCAATATTGAACGAAAAAGGTTTAAAAAGGTTTTAAAAGTTAAAAAAGTATTTTTCAAATAAAAATGAGGGTATTTTGGGCTATTTCCCCGGAAAAAGACCCCAACTTATCCGGATTTTGTTAAATTGGGAATTGATAAAGTATTGAACACGCTTTCCCGGGCATTTAAAGGGGAAACCCGATGAAAATAAAAACCCTTCGC
>NW_026855654.1:0-34092 GCF_026571515.1 Ruditapes philippinarum | reverse complement strand
TATAAAATATAATTGCGATTGACTGTTGAAAGAGAAACGATATATGTGTTTATTAAATGAATAAATTGAAGTTTTAAGTTTTATCACAAGTCTTAGTTTTTCGATTGCATCACATGAATTATCACAAGAATTAGGGTTTTAAAAGGAAACCAACAGCAGTGGAAGCTGATCAAGATAGCTACCCATAACAGATATTGTCCATTATTACCCAAGTTCGGAATCCAAGGCTCGAGCTACCAATTGTGATCGACTGACGTCCGTGTCTCAATAGCGTAACAATATTGATTGCGCTTTATTTACCTTGTTCAAGTTGTTAGCGTGTCATATGATGACCAAAAAGCAGTGAAATAGCCTTTGGTGCAACACCGACTTGAATGCCACAAAATATGAAATTATGTTGTATATATGGTTTACCAATCACGTCTTTATATTTAATTGTGATTTGGTTTGACAAATGGGTGCTTTGATAAAAATATTTATATAATGTCAAAACATCTTTCTGGATACTAGTAAACATGTATTACAATTACCAAAAATCTATGTCAAGAATTAGCATTTAATTCAACAATAAGAGCGTTCCAACAATGTCAGGACAATTAATTTACTCTTTAAATCTTGTCATATATCCTTTTGAAAATACAATTATTAAATACATATACATTAATTGGCCGAAAGTAGAATAATATAAAAGAAGGATTTGTTAAGTATCATTAGGTTCACCGGTTCGCTAATTTTCTACTTTGTTAGACCCAAACGTATGGGTATGAGGGACAAGAAAACTTCGTAAAGTTATAAATACAGGTATCTCTATGGTCTCTTAATATTATAATCATCAATAATTAATATAAGTCAATATATATAATATTAAATTTGTATAGTGGTAAGTTTGAAGAATGATTCAATGCAAAGTTGATATATTGACAAAATTACATCGAATTTTGGATAATATGTTTAACATATTGAGTTCTTAATCTTTTGTAGCATAGTCTATATACATATTTCGAGTGATGCTCATTTTAAAGGGTTTTCTCTTAATGTGTAAAATAATGGTCTGTGGGAAAGAACCAGTTTGAAGTCTCCATCCCCTGCTTTTTTTATATTATCATTCTTAACTTATCACAAACAACAAATATACAAAATATACAAATCGATTAAAAGAGCAACTTACTTTTCTTTTCCTCTGGCCATTTTGAGAAATCCACTCTAAAATCCTCATACTTGACACCAGCTGCCGCAAAAAGTAAACGTATTGGTTCCGCTTTTCCTCTTCCATTAAAATACACAAGTTTATATTGATGTAACATATTTATTCTATAGAAAACGCTTATTTGTAATCCTAAACGTTTGATATATAAAGTAGGTATAATAATAAAGTTTCCGCTCCATTTCATTTCATACATTTGCGCATTAGAAACATAACAAGTTACTTTCCGATTTCTTTTAACGTTTTTTTCTGATTTCTTTATGGAGCTTTATATTTTGTAATAAAAACCTCTGCTTTCATCATGTTACATGTAATGCATTTACAGATTTTTTTTACTTTATGATAATGGTCTCACGGAGGCCACTTCACACTTTGAATTAGCCTCTTTGAAATTCCTTAATACTAGCATCAAAACCGAAAGAAATGCCACTTTAACAGTTGAAAGTCTCTTGAATACTTCACAAAACGACATTATAACATAAAATTCAAACCTTCATTTGAGAAATTGGGAGACATTTGAGAAATTGGGAGAATTATATACCCTAAAACATTCCAAATTTTTAATAGTTATGTTGAAAACTCTCAACCAAATACATTAAAAATCTGATTTGTTGATGTAAATATGGCTCTTCCTCTTTCACAAATCTTGAGAAAATAACTTGACAAATTCAAGAGACAATGCGTTTGTCTTTAAAATTCATAATAGCCTGAGCCGCTTCACAATTTAGAGGAAGACAATTCCTGTTTTAGCTTATGCTTACCTCATATATTTTTACAGTGTACACTGAAATAAGTGAATGAAATAAAATGATTCTAATTCTGTTGGCATGTAAGTAAATGAATTTATAAATTTGTCTTGATTACTTCATATATGTCTCATGGTATACATGGAATGCAGAAATTAAATAAAACGTATTAATTCTTGGGACAAATATGTTCCGTTTAGAAAAAGATTCGTAAATATAACTACGAGGCATATAAAACAATGCCAAGCAGGTTTGTGTAGAACTTTAAATGAATATTTGCTCTGTTAGGATGAACGAGTATGTAGGCTTTGAGTACTTTCCGGCATTCAGTGAGATGAAACAACTGCAGGCACTAGATCTAAATCTGATTTCTCAAATTATTATCATAAATGATTTATAAGCTGGCTTAAAATGTTAAAAGCTAGATATAACTTAATGACTCAAATGCGGGTAGTATATTTGCTTCTATTCTACTATTTGCCGATGGTTTTGGGACAACTTATATTAAACCAGGACCAAATACTGGATATTTTCACCGGGAGTTACACAGACTGCAAGTCTCGCATCTTAACATTTAACTTACAAGCGCTTTCATATTATATGTTCATTATACAAAAAATAAATACCATATAAATCAAAGACGTTTCCGCGTTATGTTAAAACAGTCGTTAAGGCTAAACCAGAAAAAAATGACCGGATGTGAATTGGAGACCTTTTGGAACATTTCCGGTAACTTTTCATGTGTCATATCTATATGTCAGACTCAAGTTAATGTCAACAGAACATTTGTTACGAAACAAAGTCGAGTTGTTTTTTTCAACGATACTTCTTGTTTGTACTTATATGTTTGCATACTTGTGTTACGTATCTTATATTCTACAACAAGGGCATGGAAATACCAAACAATACAACAACATCAATAAAATAGATAGTTTATTACAAGTAATACGGACATCCTCCTCAATTATACAAAGTACAACAATTCGGGAAAAATAAACGGTGTAACCCAGTTGGGGCCTCAAATAGACAACAACCACAAAAATAAAATTAAAGCAGTTTGCCTCTAGATTCATGCTAATTTTATGAACATGTTAAAATGTATTTAAGAGTAAAATATTGTGTTGCCAACATCACTTACAATCAACGTAAAAGACCGCAATGAAGAGGTCAAAATATGGAAAAAGCAGCTCCCTTACTGCATTAGTCACGCAGAAGAAACATAGTGATAAATATTACATAATCAGTCATTAATCGCACATGACACGTTTTTTCCCAAATGTTTTTGCTTCTACTTTTTCTCAAGTTTAAATTTGATTTCCTTAAAACATTAAAGCAATATCAAAAAATTCTAATACATCCTTTTTATCAAGAACATCATTTGTAGTTTGGCAATGAAAGTTCTGCAATTTGAAATAGTTTAAATATAAAAAATAAGTCAATATCGACAAATAAGTCTGGAACGACAAAATAGGACAAGAACAACAAATAAGACAGGAACGAAAAATAAGACAAGAACGACAAAATAAGACATAAACGACAAAATAAGGCAAGAACGACGAAATAAGACAAGAACGACAAAATAAGACAAGAACGACAAAATAAGACATGAACGGCAAAATAGGACAAGAACTACAAAATAGGACAGGGACGGCAAAATAGGACAAGAACTACAAAAATAAGACAGGAACGTCAAGATAACACAGGAACGACAATATAAGACAAGAATGACAAACAAAATAAGACAGGAACGACAAAATAAGACAGGAACGACAAAATAAGACAGGAACGATAAAATAAGACATGAACGACAAAATAAGACAAGAATGACAAAAAAGACAGGAACGACAAAATAAAACAGGAACGACAAAATAGGACAGGAGCGATAAAAGAAGACAGTAACTACAAAATCAGACAAGATCGACAAACAATCCTTTAAAGCAGTCGTTCATTTGAGCTTCAGAAACAAAATCATTTGCAAATCATTCTGTATTTCTTTTATAGAAAAACAATTTCCGTCAAATAAAATGATAATTTACATGATAAAATGGAAGTACCGGTACTTCTACGATTTAATTTTGTAGATTTCCGTTAACTATTTGTTAAACAATTTCCATCTAAAATTTCACCTCAACAATTTTCATCAAAATAGTTATTTTTCAAACAATTCTCAAAACTTTTCTTTGTATTGCTTTTTGACTTGCTCATGGTTTTAAACTTAATTTTAACCAGAAAAAATATAAAAAACAGGCAATAGATTTTGTGTTACATGTTTGAACTGAAGAAATACTATTCAATTTAAATGGTACAGTATATTGTATACATGTATGAAATATGTATCAAAAAGAACAAAAAAAGTAGAAAATACGATAAATAAATCAATAAATAGAAGTTATACACATGTACTCAAAATAACATTATTTTATTATTTTCGAGGTGACCTTTATTATTGTGTTCTTTCTTAACACCATAAAATATATTTGGGAAAAAGAACAAGTTCAGTTATTTTTTTGTACAATCAAATCATAGAATATTGCCACAATCCGGACGATATGAGCCGCGTCACGACACAACCAACATAATTGGTATGCGACCAGCATGGATCCAGATCAGCCTGCACATCCGCACAGTCTGATCAGGATCAATGCTGTTCGCTTACCAACCCTATTACAAGTAGAGAAACGGATAGCGAACAGCATGGATCCTGATCAGACTGCGAGAATGCGCAAGCTGGTCTGGA
This sequence comes from Ruditapes philippinarum, assembly GCF_026571515.1. Lineage (NCBI taxonomy): Eukaryota > Metazoa > Mollusca > Bivalvia > Venerida > Veneridae > Ruditapes > Ruditapes philippinarum. The sequence continues at coordinate 29,405 of NW_026855654.1, read as the reverse complement.
TCCATGTTGGTCGCAAACCCACTATGTAGGCGGCTCATATATATAACTTTTTCAGAAGTCAGAAGTGATGATGCTTGGAGATGTCATTCAAATTCACATATACTCTTTATACGAACAGTAGGATCGTAGTTATGCCATTTGTATTCCGTGGTTCGTTGCATTAACACGAGGACAGTCTCTACATATAATTTGTTCGGTTCTCCATCCTCCCAATCTTCATACCCGTCTGTGTTAGTTCCGTCTAACCATACATATGACTCTGTGTTGGGAACTAATTGTCCTCCGATCCAGAATAAATGATCTGCATTAAAACAATTTTAAAACATGGTCACATTAAGAATCTTTATCTTTAACTTTTACTCTTTCTTGAGAAATTGAAAAATAAAACTGTGTATGAAGTTTAGTTTTCTGTAAGGTGGAATTTCTTTATTCATAATAAAGTGGTTAAGTTTTGCCAGTTTTGATTATCCATTTCGCACCTTTCGATCGGAAAAGGATAACGGGACGAACTTAAATACGTACAAGAGATAGATAGACATAATCAAAGTATGCTCCAACTTTTTAAGAATAAAAAAAGAATAAAAAACACATGATGATAGCATAAACGATATTTACAAATAAAAGTAATAAGTTAAAGATTATTTTCAGGTTTTTAATCGTGATCATGTAATTTAGCAATGCAGAACGAGAAGCATAAAGTTCATACGATGCTTAACTTTAAACCAAGTAACACTGTTGCAGCTCAAATCCATTACCTGAGTGAATTGGGTTTCCTTACATGATAAGTGTTACCAGGGTCTTTCATATACGGATTTTAATGTAAAGAATTTAACACTAAAAGAACTAATTAAAATGACAATGCAACATACGTCCCGAGGAGGGTAGAAGCTTCACAATTGCGGCTTGCTCTTCTGCTGATTTGATATCCGCCAGTCTTCCACCTTGACTTTCACAGTTAACCTTAAAAAAGGAATATTTTGTAAAGCAAAATTAAATTCCAACGCCGAAAAATTATGTGTGTGTGTGTGTTTTTATATATATAATTCTATACAAAGTCATGGTTCCTAACAAATGATATTAATTGAGAATGGCTATTTAATTTCTCATATGAATCTTTTTTTTCTTTTCTTTTTTTTCGTTATGACATTTGGATGTTTGGTTGTTTGCAGTAGATACTTTTGTCCTAACAGTAATTGGCGAATCTCTATAATATGCGACATTCTAGCTTATCTAAAAAAGATCTCAGGTGCCATTCCCTGCATTATTTCAGACACAAACCGGCACCTGAGTGGAGCCACCGGCATTCTGTAGGTTAGCTAGATAGATTTTTTCTCATATGCAACAAGTCCATGTCGGGATTTGAACCTACAGCAGTGAGTGATATACATGTATTGTACTTGAAATAGGACTTCCCGACCTTGACCAACTGTAAGAAGAAAAAAAGAAATGGTGCGAAACATATGATGTGAACTGTGTTCACCTGCATATTACATCATTTCTTTTATTGATATAAAAATCATTTGGTCATTTTCCACAGAAAAATATATATACATGTAATCATTTACAAGAAGTTAACATAGAATTAACTGTAAAAAACATTACCTTTGCTTCGTCCCAGGTAAAGTCCTCTGTTATAAGTTTGAGAACTGAAAAAATAAAGAAACCTACATAAAGATCATATTAAGTAGTATACACTTCTTTTCATCATATTCGATGTTGTCTTTATCTGACCCCATCGAAAAGCAAGACATCCTTTCTATAAAGTAACAATGTTACATTTTGTTCGGCTATTAAAGGTTATTTACTAAAAGACCGAATATTTTAAAAAAAAAACTATTCAAGAAATTTCTCTGGTTTTCAAAGAAGTCTTAATAAATTCAAATTACTTTCACTTTTTAAAACTACATGTACTTTTATTAAGAAGGTACTTCTGTATTTAGATTTTCAAAAGAAGATGTGGTATGGACCTTTTTTCTCTTTGCTTGGCATTACAAATACGATATATATCAAAACAAGCAAAGGGTGCATAGAAAAAAAACATGATTTTTGTATGATCAATTTAATTGAATCAGATTGTTCTAAATAAATCAGACAACATTACCCTTTTACTTGTTCTCATTCCCATTATCAGCTAAGATACTGTATGTATTGCTTTATGGTAAAATACTTCTAGCTACTACTTTTATACTATTAAATGAAAACGAAACGTCATTTACTTTTAATTAATTTGAGTCATCATTTCTATTTCAGTTAGACATGTTTTCAAAATAATTTTGTCCTATTTGTAAACAATCTTGTCAATACTATCATAGTAGTTCGATTACATAGAAAGGAACCGTCCTAATATTTTTATAATCTTTTATATCTCTTTTTTTCTTTTTTATGAACTGTAACATGTAAAGAAATGTTTCATCATACCTAATTTTATACATTCTGCTGTTTCCCAATCACCTGTCTCTAGACATGTTATATAAGATTTGTTGGACTCATGTTTTGCATCACAAATAACCCTAGCCTTTGAATTAAATGTTGTCTCTCTATTCACAAGTTCAGCATTGCCATTTATTATTTGAAAATTGCTGCCACAATCTATAGATAGTTTTAAAGCTCGGTTTGAATACATTGTAAATTGATTGAAAAATCACAGTTTAAAATAAGTTCAAGACGTATGTTGTAGTTTTCATATCTAAGAATAATAATATTGCCATATCAATCTTTAAAGATAAGTGTTATATGTTTTATCTACAATTATTTGTTAAGTCTAAATGGTAGATATCCTCTTACATATACATGTATAATACTTTATTGAATACGTATAATTTCTGTAAATAAGTTCGATGTAGATATGTCATTCATATCTTTATTATTACAATTCTGATGTCAGTTATTTATTTCTTCACATAAAACTATAGTTTTACCTTTCTTTTCGCATGTCGCTGTCTCCCATGTGCCCGTGTCCTGGCATTTTACATCAACTTTGTCTGTTTCGTAACCAGGAAAACATTCTATCTTCGCTGTTGACTCAAATGTTGTTGATCCATCAAGAGGTTTGGCGTTCCCATTAGATATATTGATAATATTACCGCAATCTTAGAGATAAAGGATTATAATGTGTATTAGGTTATTAACCCATTACTTCATGAGCATTTTGTGAAAAATGGCTGTTTTCATTGAAAAGTCTCCCGTTACAAGTTCAAATTACTATAAAACTATATAAAACTGCTTTATAACTAATCAAATTTGACACTTTTTTATGTTGACTGGACCATTGCCTTTGCAACAACATGCTCAGGCTTAAATTTCCTGTTACCATGGTAGCGAGGGGGCATCTCAAAATTGCCAAAAATCACTATTTTGCGTTGACTTTTTCCATCAAAATGGATTTCAATGTTCTGCAACTTTTCAATGGATTGAGATAGAGTCAAATGCTTTTCAGCGTTGGTTACACGTTACCTTATGATCGATCTGGGGTGATTTTTACAAGTCTAAAAGTTTCTCAACATTTCTCAAACAAAAGCAAGTATTGGGACCTAAATAAGGCATTTTTTTACCATTCGAGACAACAAAAAGGGGATGGGATGAAAAAGGCTTTAAGAGGCGTGTATATCGCGTAATTGGTAAACACATTAAATTCCTAGCAGCAGTGTACATTTATATTTTGTTTCAAAATAAACGTATATCTATTAGAACATGTATTGTGTTATGATTGTTGACACTTGTGACATCACAAGGCGGCAATCTCTGAAACATTTGACATGTAAAACTGGCCGTTTGATGAAAAGATTGATTTCCATTTGCTGACTAATTAGCGGTCGCTGGTCGCGTAAATATATAGAGAGAAAATGATCGGGGGCAATTTAAAGTGGTTGCATAAGACAAAAGTCGCTTAATACTCATGGTCACATGGCAAGATAGACTGTATGTTATAACGCGTTACTTGACATTTATATGAAACGAGCAAACACTTTTCTCACACGTAGCTGTTTCCCAATTGCCTGTGTGCTGACATTTTATCGCAACTTTGTCTGTTTCGTAACCAGGGAAACATTCCAGGTTCAATCTTTGCGGTTGACTCAAATGTTGTTGATCCATCAAAAGGTTGGGCGTTCACATTACATATATTGATATTATTAACGCAATCTTCGAGATAAAAAATATAATGTGTGTTTGATTTAAAACAAACGTGGCAAACGAAATGAACACAACTCTTTCTAACCTTTTTTCTCACACGTTGCTGTCTCCCATTTGCCTGTGTCCTGACATTTTACCTCAACTTTGTCTGTTTCGTAACCGGGAAAACATTCAATTTTCGCTGTTGACTCAAATGTTGTTGATCCATCAAGAGGTTGGGCGTTCCCATTAGATATATTGATATATTTACCGCAATCTAAGAGATAAAGAATTATAATATTAAATTGTTAACAAATTAAAGTGCTAGCAGTGTACATTTATGGTTTATTTCAAATAAGCGTATATTTATTAGTACATGTATTGTATTATGATTGTTGACACTTGTGACATTCCAAGGCGGCATTCTCTTAAATCTAAAAGCACTTGACAGGTAAACACTTGACAGGTAAAAGTGGGCGTTTGATGTAAAGATTGATCTTAATTTGCTGACTAATAAGTGTTCGCTTGTCATGTTGGGGAAAAGTCCCTAAATCCATTAAAAGTATAGAGAGAACATGATCGGGGGCAATTTAAAGTTGTCGCATAAGACAAAAGTCGCTTAATACAAATGGTGGCATCGGCAATTTAGACTTTATGTTATAATTCGTTACATGACATATCATATGAAACGAGCAAAGACTTTTCTCACACGTAGCTGTTTCCCAATTGCCTGTGTGCTGACATTTTATCGCAACTTTGTCTGTTTCGTAACCAGGGAAACATTCCATATTCAATCTTTGGGGTTGTTGATCCTTCAAAAGGTTGGGCGTTCCCATTACATATATTGGTTTTATTACCGCAATCTTCGAGATAAAAATATAATGTGAATTAGATTTTTAACAAACTTGACATACTAAATGAACACAACTCTTTCGAACCTTTTTTCTCACATGTTGTTGTCTCCCATATACCTGTGTCCTGACATTTTACCTCAACTTTGTCCGTTTCGTAACCAGGAAAACATTCAATTTTCGCTGTTGACTCAAATGTTGTGGATCCATCAAGAAGTTGGGCGTTCCCATTAGATATATTGATATAATTACCGCAATCTAAGAGATAAAGAATTATAATATTAGATTATTAACAAATTAAATTGCTAGCAGTGTACATTTATGGTTTGTTTCAAAACAAGCGTATATCTATTAGTACATGTATTTCGTTATGATTGTTGACACCATAAGGCGGTATTCTTGTCAATCTTAAGAAACGACGACTTGACAGGTAAAAGTGGCCGTTTGATGAAAAGATTGATCTCAATTTGCCGATTCACTGGCGGTCGCTGGTCGAGTTCAGGAAAAGTCGCTTAATACATTAAATATATAGAGAGAAAATGATCCGGGCAATTTAAAGTGGTTGCATAAGACAAAAGTCGCTTAATACACATGGTCGTAGGGGCAAGATAGACTGTATGTTATAACGCGTTACTTGACATTTATATGAAACGAGCAAAGACTTTTCTCACACGTAGCTGTTTCTCAATTGCCTGTGTGCTGACATTTTATCACAACTTTGTCTGTTTCGTAACCAGGAAAACAATCCATATTTAATCTTTGCGATTGACTCAAATCTTGTTGATCCATCGAAAGGTTGGGCGTTCACATTACATATATTGATATTATTACCTTAATCTTCAAGATAAAAATTATTATGTGTATTTGATTTTTAACAATTTTCGCATACTAAAAACTCTTTCTAACCTTTTTTCTCACATGTTGCTGTCTCCCATTTGCCTGTGTCCTGGCATTTTACCTCAACTTTGTCTGTTTCGTAACCAGGAAAGCATTCAACCGTCGCTGTTGACTCAAATGTTGTTGATCCATTAATTGGTAGGGCAGTACCATTTGTTATTTGGAAATAGTTTCCACAATCTTAAAATACAAACATTTAAACGAAATATTCCTAGTGAACAAAATTAAAGGGAAATTATTATCTATTATAGAAGAAAATTCAAGTCAATTCACGAACGGAAAAACAGTAAAGCAAAGCATAAACTGTATAACTAAAACTAAAATGTTATACAGGATCATGTATCTAAATTGTCAATAATTTATGTCTGTCTAAAGAAGAAATATGACAAACTTGAAAATGACTTTGCATAGAAAACAAACTGATCAATATGAAGCACTGCGTAGATTGAATGTTATTATGATAAATATGTTTACCAAAGTTCCGGGGGGAGGAGAGTAACCATTGTCAAAGAACTGCAGATTTCAATAATAGAAAATGCAAAGCATCCTGATAGAATTATTTATCATTGTAATGAAATAGTTCATAAATACCATATTATTCAGTGTTACCTCTTATGCAGTGTGCGTCGGTGCTCCATATACCGTTGCTTTTACACACAGAAACGCTTTCTTTGATTTTGTTCGAGAAACCAGGCTTGCACGTGTTACGTACCTTGCTTCCAACCACATATTTATTGCCGAGCACGGTGCCGTTTTGTATTGTTTTGACATGACATTCTGAATAAAGACAAACAATAATGTATGTAGAATACATTCAATCAATGTTTTTTATTGTTTCAAATGGAAGACAATTAAAACGTTTTAGCAAAACTCTTAATTATAATTTGACAAATATCGGAACGCATATTTGGGCGTCCTTAGATCAAAGTCAATGACACACAAAATCATTTAACCTCTTTTTGAATATTAAAATACTAGTGTAACTGTGTAAAGTATGAAATATATTGTTTAGAATAGATACTCTTGATTATGTTACAGATATCCAGCATTCACAAGGCATCGGTTTAAGCCACTACACACGGAGCAAAAAAATGTGTTTATGTCATAATTCTTCTTTCAGTTCTTTCAAATTATTTTTTTAGTCAGAAATATATTTTCACAGGTATTTATTAAACAAATACAGAAACAAGAGATAGTTTGATATTTGAATAAATAGATTGTTTTATGACAATATCTCGTTACTTCAGATCATCGTGATAACTACTAAAGTTTAACGTACAAATTTCAAAAATGGGTCTCGACAAAATTTTCAATTTGGACAGACAATGCACGCTATCTTTTGGTGGTCTTGTCATTACATTGTGTGATTTTCGGAAAGAACTATATGTACATTTATTAATAAAATGTAACCTTTATAAATGCATTGGCCTGACTGTACATCACAAACCTGACCATGTTTACAGCTAACACATGGACTCTGAAAAAATAATGTAATAACTTTAAGGTACTTGGATAAGAAATATTATTTTCGTGAATTATGTATCCTTTGATGTAACTCTGTACCAACAAGATATGTTTGTAAAACATGTATGCCCCCTATCAGCAGCCAATTAGTCATGTGATAAGGTTATTATGCATGACTTCTGACCCAGTGATCAAACAATTAATAAGGGTTATCAAGTATCTACTGGTCATGACCTTAACCTTTGACCCCTTGACCCAAAACTCAATAGGGGTCATCTGCTGGTCACGACCAATCATCATACAAAGTTTGAAGTTCCTAGACCGAAGCGTTCTTAAGTTATTGATTTGAAAGCATTTTTACCTACAAGGTCAATGTGACCTTGCCCTTTGACCCCTTAACCCCAATATCAATAGGGGTCATCTGCTGGTCATGACCAATCACCATACCAAGTTTGAAGTTCCTAGGCCTAAGGGTTCTTTAGTTATTGATCGGAAACCGTTTTTACCTAAGAGGTCAATGTGACCTTGACCTTTGACCCCTTGACCCCAAAATCAATAGGAGTCATCTACTGATCATGAACAATCACCATATCAAGTTTGAAGTCCCTAGGCCTAAGGGTTCTTTCATTATTGATCGGAAACCGTTTTTACCTACAAGGTCAATGTGACCTTGACCTTTGACCCCTTAACCCCAAAATCAATAGGGGTTATCTGCTGGTCATGACTAATCACCATACCAAGTTTGAAGTTCCTAGGCCTAAGGGTTCTTTTGTTATTGATCAGAAACCGTTTTTACCCAAGAGGCCAATGTGACCTTGACCTTTCACCCCTTGACCCCAAAATCAATAGGGGTCATCTACTGATCATGACCAATCACCATACCAAGTTTGAAGTTCCTAGGCCTTAAAGTTCTTCAGTTATTGATCGGAAACCGTTATTGCTTACAAGGTCAATGTGACCTTGACCTTTGACCCCTTGACCCCAAAATCAATAGGGGTCATCTACTGATCATGACCAATCACCATACCAAGTTTGAAGTTCCTAGGCCTTAAAGTTCTTTAGTTATTGATCGGAAACCGTTTTTGCTTACAATGTCAATGTGACCTTGACCTTTGACCCCTTGACCCCAAAATCAATAGGGGTCATCTTCTGATCATGACCAATCACCATACCAAGTTTGAAGTTCCTAGGCCTTAAGGTTCTTAAGTTATTGATCGGAAACCATTTTTTCTTACAAGGTCAATGTGACCTTGACCTTTGTCCCCAAAATCAATAGGGGTCATCAACTGGTCATGAGCAATCACCATACCAAGTTTGAAGTTCCTAGGCCTAAGGGTTCTTTAGTTATCACTCGGAAACCAATTGGTCTACGGACCGACGGACCAACGGACCGACGGACCGACAAGTGCAAAGCAATATACCCCCTTTTCTTCGAAATGGGGGCAAATTTGGGCAAATTTTCAGGTCAAACCCTCACCTCATTTTACCAAACCATCATTTTTATTCTGAAAATTCAATAATTTCTTTCTCGCAACAAAAATAGGAATATCATGTTATACATGTTTTGTATTTTGCTAATTTTGCTGCGAACAGCATTGGAAAAATTGATATATCTTGAGACCGAATGTCGAGTGAGATTTCAATTTCCCAATACTGTTTGTAGCAAAAGCAAAACAAAAACAGAAAGCTACTACATGTACATTTTATTATTTAGTCAGCAAACTTACTTTTCAATGTACGTTTATTATATATAGTTATTTCAGAAGTGAAATAAAGGTGACAAGAGAGAGAATGTGTTTAATAAGAGTCCATCCGCACTTTTAGGCACTGAGAGTAAGGATTCCTCAAAAGAATGACGGATAAAGACGTAGGTTTTTGAGAGAGAAAAAGGCCACGCCTTCAGTATTTTTGGTTCCCGTTTCCAAATGCTATGTAATTCACAGGTAATATGGGGACAAACGTCAAAAATAGTCTGGCACTTCCATATATAGTACTGTATTTGTATAACATAATACGGGTTTTTTCTATCCGTTGAAAAGATTTGAGTGCATTTAGGGAGGAATTTGATTGATATGTATAAATAAATGTTAATATACAGCTAGTACAAAATAAATGCAAGAAATATTTGTGTCTCAAGGCTTATTCTTCTCCTGGACCAGCGAGATCAATGCTATTAGTGCGAAGTAACGTCATATCGATATGTTAAACTATAAATTATTCTTTACAAATAGAGTTTTAATTATAGTCTGAAAATTTTTTTCATACTAGTTATTGAGATCTATGCCATACTTTTTGCCCAGTTTGCATAAAACAATCGACCTTTGTTTCGGAAAAGTAATTCCGGATACGGTATATAATTAATATTTTACTGTACCAGGTGAATTGTAGTCAATATTGTGTTTGACCAAGTTCTGGCGGATAAAAAGATAACAGAGAAAAAATTTAGAAACTTTATAGCAGTCAAACATAATTTAATCTCACTATTCATAGTGACGGACCATTCAAGTACGAATGTTATTTTCTAAAAATGAACAATAGTTGCCGTTTAAACATTATATTATTTATATCACAAGTCAACATAATGTCACTAAACAATATCCATTTACAGTTCATAATGATTAAAAGCCTATTGGCAAACCTGCTGGTGTAAAATCGGGCTTTGCAACATGCTTATCTTTGGTTTAAACAATATTAATTCCATAGAAATCAAACATTAACAAATATGAACAGCATGATAAAAAGAAAGCCAAAAACTTATGTAAATTTCTTTCCTGTGAATAGTAACAGAATAGCAATATGTACAGAAACCATACGTATTAGTACACTAGCTACTAGTATATAAATAACACATGGGTTTGTGGGTAACAGTAATATCATCCCGAGGAAAATACTGTTACCCGAGGCGTACCCCGAACAAATACTGTGATGATCTGAATTTGTCAACAAAATCTAACTGTAACAAAAATAAACCAAGAGAAGCAATTACTAAACTGTCCTTACCATGCAAGTTTAAAGTGTACTGTAGGCCTACTTGAGAAGCTGTTTTTCTTATATTCTTTATGCAAGTGATAATATCTACCAGTCATAAACATTAAATAAGCTGTGTTTTATTTAGAAAACAAAACAGTAACCCATTTATAAGGCTATGATTTGTAAAATCTGATCCTTCTGCATCCAGAATATTCTTCGCATGGTTTTTGACAAAGTGCATTTAGAAAATAACGATGATATCCCACAAACTCTATCTGTAACGTTCACTGGTTAAAATTGTTAAATAATCCTTTATTGCATGTTTTAATCGTCTGCCTGTTTTAGTTTGACACAAAATTATTCACATTGCAATTACTTCCGTTGAAAACGGATTTTTTCCTTTTGACTATTTTTGACAAAAAGATGTTTTATACGCGAAAGGAACTCTAGGGTGCAAAGAACTAAATTTTATGAGAGTAAATGTTACTTCGGCGATGCCCTATCGTCGAAATTAAGAATGAATCGAGAAAAAAATGGCGGCCATTTTATTTCATTTTATTTAGGAAATAGACTACGTGACCAGATTTTATACTGTTAAAAAATACTGTTACCTATGTAACAGTACAAAATTCTTTGTCACGTGGTACACTTGCATTAACAGTAAGAATAACTCCCAAAGGCCTATGGGTAATTAACATTACGAAAAAAGTGAGGGGTAATAACATTATATAAATAACACATGGGTTTGTGGTTAACAATAAAAGTATCATCCCGAGGAAAATACTGTTATCCAAGGCGTAGCGTCTTAGTCACGTGGTACACTTGCATTAACAGTAAAAATAACTCCCAGAAGCCTATGGGAAATTAGCATAACGAAAAAAAGTTAGGGGTAATGAACAATAATAGCACTTATAAAGAGTGAAATAAGTAATACACGTAATAGTACAACAAACAAAAAATGTGAAAATAACAAATAATGTGCAAACATATTAATTTATGATTATTGATAAGTTTCAATTTTTGTTAACCCATTAAGAAATGATAAGCACATTAGCAAAAACCTGCTGTAATATATTGAAACTTCGAAATAACACTCCGCATTGAAGAAATGTAATTACAATGAAGAGTTAAGATTATAGGTATGTCTTAAGTTAACAATATTTTTGTAAACTATTAATAATTTTTTACCTTCTAGTGAATGTCGGATGTGTGTATATAAAGATATTGTAATAATTGTGTTTACAAATTGACTAATTATGACATATTTTATCTTTTAACAAAATTGGACTGTATTTTATATCAGTTTAAATATGACCTACCATGTTTTCATCTACGTGGGTTGTTCAAAAAGTAATAGGACTGCAGCTCTACTGTTCACATTTTTTCATCTACGTACACGAGTTTACAAAAATCGAATATCGGAACTTGTCCTCTATATACAGTGAAAAAATCAATACAATATGTTTAAAAACAACAATTATTTTGTACAACTTACAAATGACAAGGGGTACGCGACCCGGCGCACGCTAATAAATAAATAAATGACGTTCATGACGTCGCAAAATAAATTCAAAATGTAAACAGCGTCATTCTTTCTGAAATTATTCTCCACAATGTTCTAGGTGCTTGAATCATGTAACTATAACCAGAACTCATCTGTGGAGATGTAGCGAAAAAAAGCAATCACATTTTCATTTCTTTATTCGAAACATGCCCGGTGGCCGGCAATTTTCTGTTTTATCTCGTGATTTTGAGTAATGTGGAAGCTGAACGGGCATGGACATATAATGTAAATGACAAAGTGATTTATATTATTTATTTACACATGCCATCTTACATTTTTAAAACAATATGATTATGTACAGTAAATTAAAAATGCTTATTAATTGAAAAATATTCTCTTCTTCTGAGCACAGGCTATCATTTATTAAACGAAATCGAGAAAAATTGATACCAATAATTACCGCGTATCATTATCAAATTTATACAATGATAACACACACACACATATATATATATCTAATAAAATAAAATAATGTTTAAAACAAAATTCCCCTATTCAATAATTTTCTTAGAACTGAAACAGTAGCCCCGATGCAAACATCAAACATGCCGGACAGTTCGCGGACTGTATATCGCCGATACTTTTGTAGCGCTATTGCAATTAACGTCTCTAACGTCCGTCAATTTTCCGCTTTCGCCCTAGCCCTTTCGTGTCTGTGATCTCATATTCACCGTCTTTGAATTGCTTTTCCCAGCTGAAAACGAGTGTCCTAATTGCCTAATTATTGTTCTGTGAAAATTTAATCTTTTCATACGTAGCTGAAGGAGTAGGGCCTATCTGTTGGCAAAATTTAATGATCGTACACATTTTTAAGTTTTTCAACGAACGTCATTTTTCTACATTTAACGCTATTATCACTGCTGTTCAAAACGTTATAGTTTAGCGATTTATTGTCTGAATGACGTCAAATTTGGACAACATGACGCTTTAATATGATAAAATGTGTTGGTGAAATATTAGTGGGAACAGACAACATATTTTGAATAAACTGAAAGTACAAATTAGCGTCAAAATATTTTTGATGCGCTGCGCCGGGTGCGTGTTACCATGGTTATTTAATATAACAGGGAACACGCGTTTAGTGCAATAATTCAATAAACTTATGCTGAAGTTGTAGAAAACAATTAACTGTTGCCGTGGATATGAAAATATTTAAAATCTAATGGAATATGGAAACATAAGACTCTTAGTCCTATTACTTTTTGAACAACCCTCGTATATTGAGTTGCATTCTGTATTAACAAGGTCAATTCTGCTAATTAGTCCACTCCTAATCAAAGATAACCTCTTGACAAATATTACTATAAAGATGCACACGTTTTTGAAAATCTATATATTTTACCTTTTACCTTTTAATAGTGAGTTTTTTAGTGTTGCTGTTGTTGATATCATGTGATGTTTTAATATTACATTTTTTTTAATTTGTAGTATATTTGCATATATATGTGTATGTATTTTATATATACACATGTATATGCCCGTAATATATGAGACTATAGTTTTCAGTTGTAAAATATCTTAAGTCTCTTGTAATTCTACTCAAAGAATGGCTATGTACAATGTAATGTTTATCTTTTATATTGAATTGTATGTAATTGTGCACAGATGAGACTATATTAAATAAATAAATATAGATATATATTGAATTGTTATTTATTAATGGGATTAGATACGGAAGAATATGCTATATCTCGTAATAAACCGTAATATATATGCATCCAAAATTATACTTTTATAAATTTACTAATTTTATTGTAAAATATAAATAGATAAGTAAATATATATATATTATTGTTTACTCTTGTACCACTGGAATTGTGATTTGACTGTAATAAATGTAATGTTGTTGTACTAAACGTTCTTTCCATTATGAAAGTAATTCTAAGAACAAGTCTTATTCAAATAATATTTAGCGTATTGTATGAGCAAAATTGTTATGAATAATGCCTATAGAGTCAATAAAGCCTAGGAAATGATATCATTTTTATTTGCAAAACAAATAATTTTGTTTTGTCTTTCTAAAAGTGGTTTATATGGAATTCAAAATACTTCTTTGTTTATAGGCCCATCATGCTTCAGAAAAGTTTTTTTACCTTTTGTGTTCTGCTATAGTTTCCGAATAAGTTACTCATTGGCCAATATCTGAACCATTTATTTTGCTTTTGTTACATGGCAATTTGCAAAAATAGAGTGACTTATTATGTTGAATGGAAGCCAAAATACTAATTAATTTACATTTTGCTACTTCTATGACAAATAATTTCACATTCAGCGCTTCTTTCTTCAGGTTACAAGCATCTAGACTGCTCTAAAATCATTATTCAAACGGTATAAAACTGACATATGCCTTTTCTAAAGAATGAAAAAAGTTCATTTCTAAGACAAAATGTGCTTTTATGTTTTACCCCTTTTATCATAACGTATCAACTTTCACATTCCTCTTTCTTCAGGCATGTTTGCCTTTGAAATATTTTACAATTTTTTTGTGGCTTAATGTGCCTTAAACAAATATGAAATTCTGCCAGTGTTTTGCTAAATAAAAATTAGGTTGTTGCATTAATAAAATAATAAAGACCCGGCATTTTAACAAACTTCTCTAATGTCACTTTCCAGCTTTATAAACAAACTAAAATTGAATTTTAAAATAATAATAATAGATTTATCAATCTTGTTCTATTATACATGATATTATTTTTATTATTATAATTATTATTATTATTATTATTATTATTATTATTATTATTATTATTATTATCATCATTATATACCAGTAAGTTTTACCTTTTCGACTTTGATATCAGACACTGTTATATAGATACATGAGCCATCAAAATGATTGTCGTTTTCTATATCCGTCTCAAACAATTCGCAGACGTTTTCACCTCGAAATGTCAAAGATTTACAATGCGGTCTAAGTGCACATTCCGTGACACAATCTGACAGGGTGAGATCTTTAAACATACGAAACCTATCCGTTTCAAACCGACACGTCGAAAGAGACGATATTGTGTATGTAACATTTACTCCATTTTTGACAACGTTATGAAACGCATTGCAACTTTTGATGATACAAACTAAAAATATGTAAATTTTCATCTTGCTCTTCTAACAATTTTGCCTTCCTGATTTCTGGTAAAGGTATTGTAGTATTTATACTGACCTAAGCCCAGGCTTTTGTCGCGGTCCATTTCATTCTTTTTTTAATTATTAAATGTAATAAAGGATATGGTTTACTATAATATAAATTCATGAAAACATTCTAAACACAATTTATTATACAAAGCATTGTGTTAGTTTTTATGAATTGTCACATAAATTCTGACTTTCATGTATTATTCATTGTCCGGGTTTTTTTAAATATAAGTTTGTTACACGATTGAATTAACGACCGGTAATTAAATTTAAAACACTTTCAAATAGGAACAAAAAAGACCTTTATGAATTATGGGATATTTCACAACCACGTACGGCCTGTACAAAAGTATCTACCTACGGTTTGAAGCGTCCCACAATCCCAGATATTGGAATTTTACTCATTTAATTTCAATTTACACAATCAATATCTAAGCAACTGACAGTACTGTCATTTTTGTTGAATATCCAATATTTTTATATTTTATTTAGATTTTATATACTAAAATATCTTGTGAAATAATTCTAACATGCCTTGCAGGGATATATGCATTCAATATAAATGTTTTATAATAATAAAAAAAAAACAGCTTTGTTACATAAATGAAAAAAACAAAAACAACAAAAATAGGTAGATAGGATGAAAGTGTTTTGATGTCGTGAAAAATATTTTTTCGAATATGTAAATATCAACCTTAAACTCGAGATGATATTGGCTTTGAGTATACTCTGTCAGAAAAAGAGAAAATGAACGCCGCCTTAAAGCAGTCGGAAACCGCTGCGATCATTCACAATCATAGTCCTTATATAGATTGAAAGTAGTTCTACCATGTGACTTTAGATGTAAATAGGTGTAAATCAAAACAGAGGATGAACTCTCTGTATAATGAGTTGCGATTATATTCATTTGACATCCAACGAAAAATAAAGTTAATTTCAGTAAAATTAAGATTGAAAAATATGTCTGACAATCAGATTCAATTTAAAAATGCCGATCAACAAATAATAAACAACCTAGAAATACCGTCAATGGGAGTACGTACAGTTTATACTTTCGGTTTCTAAAAACATAATAGTCAATAATTGATTAATGTGTGTCAGAATGAATTGCAGGTTTCGTTCTGGGTATTCTTATTATTGCGTAGCAGGTCTTTAAGGTCGAGAAGTTGCGATTGAACCTTGGGGAGGTTATTAATATTTAGAAACTAAACACCACCCACAATGTAAACCAAATTACGAAATTTCATACAGCATATCAAAGATTTGTAAACCTCCTTCTTGTATTTGTGTCCATCAGCTGATATAATATAATCATCAATGCAAGTGCACCACCTATTGAGGAAAATCAATTAGGTAATATACAGCATATCTGACTGTTAAAGAGAAGTAACTCTACAAATACGAAATGCCATGCACATACATTTGTTATATAAACACAGCGCCATATTTTGACATTTATCGAACTATCCTGACGACGATGCCAAGACGTCTTTCTACACAATACGTATAAGATGTATACTGTATATAACACTTTACATATCTGATCTTGAATAACCTGACCGTGTCTGATTCACTCTTCTTCACCAAGTTTGATGTAGTTTAAAAATGATGTCTAAAACCATACTGATGAAAAACGAATTTAAAAGGTGCGCTTATAAAATGTCCTAAAGTGTACATGTAGTGGAAACATGATTATTGCAGCATAAATGGAAAAAAATGTTAAGATTTCTGGTAATTATCTTTTACAAGTCCCCTTCCTTGAGCGACCTGTACTTGTATTATGAAGCGAAAAATGATTAAGACACAGTAGGGATCAAACCAATGATCCATCAGTTGAGCAGCGTGCATTTAACCACAAGACCACCACACCACCACCCATCTTGCCTCTCCTTCAGGAGTAGTACCCAATCAAGCAAACAAAGTATTGTTGAGACTAACATTTTAGTATAATGACATTGAAATCCATTTAATGAACAAGAACGGTTCTCAAATTCAAAATAGGGGAAATCTATAAAATGAACAAAGCAGACTGTACATAAATCCCTGTCAGAATGATACAATCGCTAGTGATTTGAACACAGGTGTTAAAAATGGAATACAAAACCCTAAAATACCTACATAGAAAGTGCTTTCTATCGGGTATCAGTGACTATACACGATGCCTGTCTATCTATCTCCAATCTTTTTAAATTGATTCATCAGATTAAATATGTGTCTTTGTTCAAAAATTCATCGATTGAATCAGAAAGCAAAAGATTGTAGAAAATGATATTCGCACAAAGTATGTAACGACCTATGAAATTATGTAACGATTGATGGAAGTGCTTTCTAAGTAGGGTTTAAATGCATTTCGTTGAAAGAAAATCCATTCAGTATTAAAAAAAGATATTCACTAAAAACGTGATTTGTATCAGTACGTTTATGATATTTTCCGCAGTGTACTCTGTTTTAAAAGTGCCGTGGGTTCATTATTGTTATAAAGGTTGTTAATGGACTCCTCAATGAATTGTTTTAGAACTTCATCGATGTTCCATAACCACCGACACCACAAACATGACCTATTTGTTTCCTTTGACTGAAGAATCGCCAGTTTGATTCAAACAGAATGTGTGACAATCCAATGACAATCCAAAATCAAAATCCAAAAACATAAAACACCTATGTTGGCAATATGCATTTTCATTCTTAGAAAACAAATGTAATGTTTGTTATAAAAGTGAAACCGAGTAGCAGTTATTGATTTCATATCAAACCCGTTATATTTTCTACTCAAAGTTGGAGATTGTTATATTTCCCCTTAAGCTATTAATAAAATTTATTCATCACCGACGTTTGGTACTAATGAAGCACTAAAAAGCATACTTTCATACGATGACTTTGATTTTAAATGTCTTTAAAAGGTAAGACATGTATGACAGCGAGTATACTCCTTGCGGAGTGATGCAATTACTTGAGATGATGATGATGATGACATGCAGAAATTTCGAAAATGGGGACCCGTGTAAATGAATGAATACCCAATTAAATTATGTTCATATCACGAGAGACACAGAACGACAAAACGTACCTAATGCTACGTTCCCATCTCGTCATAATTCGAACATATTCTACAAGACTTGATAACATTAATAACGACAAGTGAAATTAGTCTGTCCGCGAGAGCCTAAATGACATCTCTTAAAACTGAATAAGCTCAAAAAGGAAATGAAAAAGCTCAATCAAACCCAATCTGTAACATTTACATTTTGGACATTCTTCAGGGATTCCCGTTTTTCTATTTTATGAGAATTCCCCGTAAAAGATACACAGCTTTTAATGTGCCCACTACTGCTTTCACGCTGGCCTTATACCACAAAGTCAATCTGTAAACTGACTAGAGAGTTGAATGTAGGGCATCAGTGTCTAATGTACAACCCCATTAGACTATCAAACATGAATAAATTTGTATAAAAAAACATTTAAAGATTCCATAGAAAATAACATTGTATGTAAAGATAACTTCATAAAACATTAAGCCTCATTGACAAAAGCTATAGATTTAGTCAGAAAACAATCACAGAGCTAAATTAATTGACGAGCTTTTAAAAGCAATGTTTTATTGATTTGCATGGGCTTGAATATCACAATTCTGTCAGCCTGATGTAACATTTGTGACAAGGCTTTCATGAAAATCCAAGGTATGTGACTTTGATGGTTTATTACGCAAGAGAAATTGTATTATTTGACAAATAATATTTACTACTATTTTAATTAATTTAATTAAGCATTATTGAAATATGTTTTAGATTCATTTTTATGATATACTGAAGTTAAAAGAAATGATAATAATTTGCGAATCTATTGTTTAAGCAACATTCTAATATCCTACGGAACTGTATTATACATGAACTGTTAGCAAATGAAAGCATACGTAATGAAGTAACATAAGTGTGATAAAAAGTTATAAATCAAACGAAAATTTAAAGCCTGGAATTGTTAGCATAATATCTTAAACTCGTATATATCTTTTTATATCATCGATATAAACCATTTCATTCTATGTTTTAAAGTAACAATTCATATATTTATTAAGCATGTGGCCATATGTTCGTTTATATAGGGGGGGGGGGCGAGGCTGTGGCCGAGTTAACAAAGTCTTTATGTATAGGTCAGTCTTCATTAGAAAGCATCTACAAAATTAAATTGGTCAAGAGCGGCGCAGATGCGAGTTAACAAAGTCCTTAAAAAGTATGTAATGGGCGTCGACCAGAAACACCATGATAAGAATTTGATTTCAAAACGATATGGAAGTTATAGATATACGCTCTTTAGAAACAAAAGTTAAACGAATCAAAATGTTCAAAGATTTTATTAATCTTATTGTCATTTCATGGGTACTCTAGTTAGTTGGGGATATGTTATAACTGCTATGCGTTCTTTCATTACAGATTACTACAGGATAAGCATTTCAACAAAGAGCAAAAAAGATAAAAGACGAATAATTAATTCCATATTTCTCAGCAAGATGTACCGTCTAAAATATTTAAAAGCTCTTTTATGTTTAGTTTTGTTCAACACGACATTTATAGCTTGCCACCACGTTAATGACACATACAGACTGTTACGCGACAAACTTTCATATTATGACAAGACAATCAGACCAAAAATCAACCAGTCAGAGCAGACAGTGGTATATTTTACATTCGGGTTATTGTCTTTGAAAGAACTCGATGAGGTAAATCAAAGATTGAGCGTCGCAGCCTTCACCTCATTGGTATGGACTGACGAATTGTTGCGATGGACCCCAAACGACTATGGTAATATGACACAACTTCGGACTGGGAGTGGCAAATTCTGGACACCAAACTTGATCTTAGTGAATAGTGCTGAATCGGTGAATGAACCTTCTATGACACCGATGGTTATTCAATCAAACGGCCAAGTTATTATTTTTCCAACTCAATCGTTTTCAATTCCATGTGACTTGGATGTAACAGCGTATCCTTTTGACCGACATGTATGTTTATTAGCTCTATCATCACAAATATACGAAACTAATGAATTGGTGATAAAGCCAATTAAGCAAGAAGTCGATACAAGTTACTTTGTTAGCCATGGTGCTTGGGAATTACAAGACTCTCGGATTGTGGACTTTACGGCGCAGTCCTTTTCAAATATAAATATATACTTAAGTTTTGAACGGAAGCCTCGTTTTGTCATCTTTAATGTGATACTTCCTATAATGTTCTTGTCATTCCTAAGCGTTTTTGTATTTCTTATACCATCCGACAGTGGCGAAAGAATGTCTTTCACTTTAACAATGCTTCTTGCAATTTCAGTCTTTCTGACATTGGTTGGTGATAATTTACCGAAAATTTCAACATTTATGCCAGTGCTTAGCTATTACATTATTTCTATGTTGGTAATGTGTGTATCGATAGCATTAGCAACGATTTTAAACCTACGTCTGTTCCATTTAGACGAAGCTGAACCAAAACCCAGATGTTTGACAAAGGTCGTCACACGATGTTCTAAAAAAGCAATTGCAAAGCATGCTATTTATCCTGAATCACCGGACAGGAACGACATTGGATCAAAAGACATTGAATTGTTAGAAACTTCGGATGATACACATAAAAAAGACCATCAGTCATCGACTCTGCAGCAATACAACAATGTGAAGGTCAATGATAACCCAGACGAGTCTGTCGAACAATCTACGTACCCTGGCAGTAAAATAACATGGAAAGATATAAGTGCTGTGTTCGATATTCTATTTTTTCTGACCTTCCTTGTTGTATTTATTTTAGCTACGGTTACATATGTTGTAGTTGTGTTAACAAATCGTCGATTAACGATTGATGATGCAATAATGTCCTTGAAAATGAAGTTTAATATAGATGTATGATGTTTATGCACTCATTGTTTTACACAACTGATTACCAAGATTTTGGTACTCGTGTATTGTATATTTTTCATGATTCTGGGCATCAAGTTTGACATCTTAAGAATAAGCAGCTTTGTTATCACAAAATGACTCATTGGGACAGAACTAATATATATTAAAGACTTATTGATATCACGAAAGATTTTCTACACACCTTTTAAAGTCCTAAATATCAGCTGATGTTTACAACGTGAAAGTTATTTGAAGAAAACAAAAAGTAAATCATGATTAGAGATCATTAATACACTTGTTACTATATATAGTAACAAAATTGCCTATGATTTCGACTGATTATGAGTGTCACGTGACCTATTATGAGTTTGCAGCCCCGGGCCGAGAACTAGTTATTAGCCCGTTGAACATGTGCACGTGCACAAACTGAAACAATGACGTCATATTTGACGTCATCAAACTGTTAACTGTGAAAGTAGATTTTAAGCAAAAATCGCTTGATTTTATGATGAGAGCTTTAGCGTACTTCGTATAAGCACAGTTTTTAAATTTCTTAAACGAAAAATTCCTTCCGAAAAATAGAACATGAAACTTGCTTTTAGATTCTAGTGTACTTTGTATAAACAAAAAGTAAACAATTCTGTAGTGAGTACTGAGAAAAATGCTTCTATTAGAGCAATCAAGTGTATTAAAGACATAAATACACGTCATAGTTGTGCCAGAAGGTGAAAATCGACCCTGAAATGAATTATGCCCTCGGGCTAAAGCCTTTGGACCATTATTCATATTGCGGGCCGATTATCACCTTCCGGCCCTACTCTTTCGTGTATTAATCTCTTATTATAAACATTTTAATTTAGACTGTACAGAAAGCTTGTTGCCCTCTAGTCCGATTCTTTGAACTTACCAGAACTGATGTAATAATAGGAAACAAGTTATTAAGTCTGGTAAGGCTCAATCAAACCCACGATCCCTATGTTATGAGCCAGACACAACAAAATTATCATGACTATTCAACTGGTCATTTAATACAAATCAAAAGCAATAGAGATAGAGATATTCCTCTTAAATAGTTTGGGACATAAACTATTTTGTACAACTGCAGCTGTACGACCATTTGTATGCCATACGGTTTTTCATATCATATTTATACTTATTTCAATACATGAAACGTTGTAGATTTATGGGCATATTTTTTAATTAATCTTACCTAAAATGAGCTAGATAAAGATTTCCCTTGTTAGCTTTTCAGCTGTGCTTTATTATAAGTTATAAAATGATGTAGGTTAGATATTGTCTATTATAAGTATCGGTTTTAAATCAAGTTTTCTAAGAGTAATAGGATCCTTCTTTTATACGCCATGAAGGACCCACCAATATAATTCATTGCTTGGTAGACTAAAAGCCCAAATAATTAAGGATGCTATAAAGGGAAAAAGCCAACCATAAACAGCTACACTACAACATGTAAAAACAAGTGTTGACTTTCTGTGTTGGTGCATACAAGTCATTAACTAAGTCATTGAATAAAGAAAGTGCCGAAAGAAAACATGAAACAAGAAAGTAACATGAAATGTTCAGATTTATCGCGTTCCATTGCTCACATAAAAAATAGCATAAACCTACACAAGTAGATAGTATTTATAAATGGAAATTATTATACGGAGAACAAGGAAGGGGTAGGTTTTAAACATTAA
Organism: Ruditapes philippinarum; assembly: GCF_026571515.1. NCBI lineage: Eukaryota > Metazoa > Mollusca > Bivalvia > Venerida > Veneridae > Ruditapes > Ruditapes philippinarum. Next base: position 6,842 of record NW_026855654.1, on the reverse strand, counting down.
AAACATATATTTGTATGTTCTAGAAAACTGTTTATAAATTGAAGATACATTTTGATACATATGGATGGATAATATGTTATAAATGAAATTCTATAAAGCCTTACCTGGGTTTCTTTCTGACAAAATTTACTGTCAATCGCAAATAAATGACTTTCCCCTTTTACTGAAAGTCGGCTTTTGTTTATAATATATCGTTGTTGTGTGCGCATGTGTGTTTGTGTGTTGCGGTTTTTTTTGTGTTTTTCCCCTCTGTGTGTTGTTTTTGTTTGTTTTTTTTTTGGGGGGTTTGGGTGGGGGGTAGGGGGTGGGGTTGTATTATATTTAGCATATAAACCCTCTTGATGGTTTAAACTAACATGTTTGGATAATTACTTTCTGGACATAACTAAAGTTTTTATGATTCCCCATATGGAAGTGCAAGAGAGCTAAAGACAATACGATAAGTTTTTATTTTAGATGTTTCACATATAATTACATGTACTCGTATATATAATATCAGTGCTTTCGTGAACCTTTTAACCCGCAAAAAAGTCCACTTAGATAGTAATTTGTACTGAGACACACAATTTATAGATTTCCGTAATGTATTTCACAGCAATTTGTAAATGATAAAATCAATGTTCCAAACGACAGTTGCTTAATACAATGATTTCCATCTACGATCATAAATCAAAGAATAGAACATTCATATGATAGAAATCATAAAACACAAAGTTAATAGGTGTGATAACTCTGTTCGACTGGAATTGTATAGGGATTCATTAGATTGATTTATGATCGTTTCACGATTCATTTAAACAGAAAAAATTTTACTCTTTCAGTAATAAGATTAAATAGGACGAGCACCGTTAACGGGAAAGCAAATTTAATAATATTCTGAAGTACCGGCACCTGAATATGCATTTAAACTGACAGGGCAAAACAAAAGCCCAGGAGGAGAGGTCAAGTAGACTATTATAAACAACAAAATTAAGGACATTAATTGTAATGGATATAAAGAAAAATAATGAAAGGGGATGAGAGGGTGCATGACTGAAGGATACAGGGAGGAAATACTTAACACAAATTCACAATCAACGAAATAAATTGGGGCGCAAATACATAATTCATAAATGTCGATAATATATACAAATGGAACAACTTGGGTATACCGCATTTGAACAGTCACTAGCAAAATCACTACTTTGGCTAATTGATTTCATATAACACCTGATATATTTCCAATAGGAGATGAATGAGTTTTATAATTTTTCCTATGCAGTTTTAGTCATTCATATTATACCCATCAGATAGTGACCAACGTTTGGTATCCGTTAAGCAATGCAAACTGAAAAATGTAAATGTTTATATTTTGATACAACCTCTTTTATTTATAATGTCATTAAAATAAAGGAATAGTTTTGTATGGTTTTATATAAATTGAGCAAAACAATGTAAGGACAATGTATAAAAATATTGTGGTGTATATTTGTCTTGCATGTTATAATGAAAAGCTTAAATGAGTATTTTCTAGAAACTGAAACAAAAACATGATAAGTAAAGTCCTTGTTTGTGTTGGTATGAACTTTTCCTAGATGGATCCATTAACATGTATTGAATAATAAAACTCATAAAAAATCAAGATATCATTTTATCAGGAGTAATAGAAATTATCACCATACAAAAATTCATATTACCCAGAGATAATTGCTTTGTCCATGAAATATTACGTTATTTCTACTAAAAAAATCAAACAAAACAAAATGCCTGTAATTTTTTAAATGGAACAAGTTCATCAATTACATTGTTCCACTTAACCATTGTTTATTTAATATCACATATAGCGTTCTAATACAATATTTAGTAAAAGTAGAGTGTGCTTAAGAAAACATGTCACGTAATGGACAATAGCCACGCATTTGCAATAAATTACGATAAAAACGCAAATTTAACTTTTTTTGTTTATGATCATTGCGAAATAAAAAAATAGAGGATATTTGTTTGTTTGTGTGTAAGATGAAATTTTATTTCATCGAGTGGGCTTTAAAAACAGTATTCTCACGAGTGGCGAAGCCACGAGTGAGAATACTGTTTTTAAAGTTCACGAGATGAAATAAAATTACATCTTACACAACAAACAGACAAATTTTCTTTTTTATTTTATGCTTAAAAACAAGTTAAAACGAAATTTCCATAATTTTAACGTTAATATTAAAACTGTTTCCCCCATTGAGAGCCCCATTTATTCGGAATTTCTCATTAAAAAAAGAAGTCTTGAGCTGAAAAATAAGTCCGCCAATCAACATTAAATGACGGTGATATTTATTAATTTTATTAAAAAAATATGAATGATCGCTTGTTTTGATAATAAAAACAAACAATTCTTGTAAGAGAAAAAGTCCAACCATCCATCCATATTTCTGTTACTTAGTGCGAATTTATATTAGACCTGGCTTTGTAAATTGTAAGCGGCAGCCATTTTTTAAAGTTGTGTATTTCATGGGAGGAAAATAATTGTGTGTAAGATTCAGAGGGATATAATTTGGATTTGTTAGTCATACACATTTTTAAAAGAAAGAAAACTTATTTGAGGATTGTAACAGACAAAAAATAAGTGTTGACAGATGTGAAAACATTCAGAAAAGGAGCTAGGAAAATGGAAAACTTGGAAACCTGCTCAAGAACGCTGGGTTGATTTAACTTATTCTTCGAGTTATGGCTGTCAATGCTTTCAATTTTTCATAAAGCATACGGCAGTTATTGCTCGTAGGATACTTTAATATGCCCAAATGTCATCAAGAGCAGTTTTGCATGGGGAAGCAATGTATTTTTGAGACTGTCAAAATGAAACAAAAAACGAAATTTGGTGATTGGAATTTCATGAATTTGAATGAATAGAAGTAAGTTTTCTTCTTTTTATTACTTTTGACATTTAAGTTATTAATCAATTTCAGTTTTGCTTTTTCTTTAAACAGCCTGACATTGTCAGAATTGTCAGCAAAAATAAAATTGAGGTACCACATGGGGAAAATCTTAAAAAAGTAGTTTCGTCATTGAAAAGAGTGAAATTATATTTTGATAACTTTCACTGTGAAATTACCAAATATAATTTTCACGGATAAATCAGTAATCTACTGAAAAGCATAAAATAAAGAACTATATTAAATTTAAAAAAAAAAAAATTTATCGATCCACCATCATTCAGTCAGCCGAATGGAACAGTTGTGATAAAGGTTGTATAAATTAGGTACTAGTATATATATATAACAAGGTATGTCTAACCGTTAATTATGCATTTCAAAAGAGTGTATATACATTGAACATATTCTAATAGCTTTCAAAATTACTCACTAATTAAAGTAAAAGCAAAGCCAAAAAATGATAAAGAAACAAAACGTGTATCGCAGAAGTAACTGAATATCTAAAGTCAAGAATTTAAACTTTGAAATGCATAATTTACCTGATGTTTCGAGCAATAAATCTATAAACTGTCGCCTTATTTGTAATAAAAAACAAAGCAAATTGCCTGTTATGTTTAGATGGAAAACAAGTTCTTGAATTGCATTGTTCTGCTTGGCCATTATTTGCTTAATAATACAAATAACTTTTCAGTACAATGTTCAGTGGTGATAAAATGTACTTATTTAACATGTAACCTAAAAGTCAATAGCCACCCATTAGGACTGAATTCTGAGAACAAAAGCGTCAATTTATCTATATGTGATCATTGTGAAACTTAATTGACGAAAAATAAAAACCAACATGTGTATTGATTCAGAATGAATTGATAATCTCCATTCAGTCAGCCGGATGGAACACTTATGAAAAGGCTCGTTCAGTGGTACGAGGTATGTGACTTTAACAGTTTATTATACATCATCAACAATATGCTTTATTAAATATTACCATGTATAAGGCAATGATAAGGAATTGGAATATTTTGATATAAATTTGTATATTGTACTCAAGTGGACAAAAAATAAAAAGAATTTGCAAATATATTGTACATTTATAGTTTAAATCTAATATATTTTGGAATTAGGCAATATATAAAGTAAATATGTACATAAAAAAAAGAAAGTTAAAAGTTGCAAGTTGTAATAACCGACGTGTTATAGTCTAATTATTAAAAGTTGAAATACAAATTTATCTTATGATATTAATGTACTATATCTCTCTATTTTCTCTTTTTATTAACATGCAGTTTTAAATATACACGCAAATATATAACAGAAATTTCAGTTACGTTTATCTTTTATCATATATAGGTTTTTTTATAAAGCGTAATTTCATACTTAAAATTCAGACTTTATTAAACGCTGTCACGGTGTCTTGGTAAAGCATTCTCTGCAAATTGTACTTTTTATTTACCCTTGTCACTGGAATGAACCATATATGGGTTGAATAATTGTATAGACCTATTTGCCTATTTACAATGAATGGTCAGATTCTGCCCCAACATGATACGCCCCTGTTAACACTCTATCAAAAATATTTTAATATTTAAACACGAATTGGACATCTGTTACAACGATAAAACTGGTTTCCAAACAAATTTTTACATATATGAAGAAAATTCCGTATACCATTAAGTCTCAATAAAGTAAAGTTCGTTTTTCCAATTTAGACCAACTGTTAAGCAGTTTCAAAATTACTTGATATTCGTACATTCAAATTTAATGATGTTTTCCATTACAGATTACTTCAAATAACTACAGATCCATCAAGAAGCAAAAAGGATTAAAAAGGTTTACTTAACGACTTTTGCAATATGTATACTCTGAAATATTTTAAAGTACTTTTACACATAGTATACTTTGGAATTACATGTACTTTTATAACTTGTCATCATATTAATGACACATACAGACTAATACAAGATAAACTTCTGCACTATGACAAGACAATCAGGCCAAAGATCAACCAGTCAGACGCGACAGTGCTCTACCTTTCAATCGGTTTATTGTCTTTGAAAGAACTCGATGAGGTAAACCAAAGGTTGAGCGTCGTTGCTGTAACGTCATTGGTATGGACTGACGAATTGTTGCGATGGACCCCAAGCGACTATGGTAATATGACACTACTTCGGACGGAGAGTGGCAAATTCTGGACACCAAACTTGATCTTGGTAAATAGTGCTGAAACGATGAATGAGCCTGCTTCAATGTCACCAATGATCATTCAATTTAACGGTCAAGTTCTTATATTTCCAACTCGATCGTTTTCAGTTTCATGTAACCTAGATGTAACAGCGTATCCTTGGGATCGACATATCTGTGCATTAGCTTTTTCGTCGCAATTATACGATACTAGTGAATTGCTGATTAAAACACTTTATCAAGAAGTCGATACAAGTTACTATAGCAAGCATGGTGAATGGGAATTGAAGGACTCGCGAATTCAAAGCTTTACAACTAAGTACTTTTCAAATATACATATATATTTATGTTTTGAGCGGAAGCCTCGTTTTGTCATCTTTAATGTGATACTTCCTATTATGTTCTTGTCATTCTTAAGCGTTTTTGTATTTCTTATACCATCCGACAGCGGCGAAAAAATTTCATATACTTTAACAATGCTCCTTGCAATTGCAGTCTTTTTGACATCGGTTGGTGATAATCTACCGAAAACTTCAACATTTATGCCAGTGTTTAGCTACTACATTATTGCTATGTTGCTGATATGTGCACTCGTAACGTTAGCAACGATTCTAAACCTACGACTTTTCCATTCAGACGATTCCAAACCAATACCAAGATGTTTTATAAGAGTAGTCATGTGGTGTTCTAGAAGAGCAAAAACAAAGCATGAGAATTCTCCAGAATCACCAGCAGAATCACCAGCCAATAAAGACATAGGATCAAAAAACTCTGAAGAGGCCAATCTTAAGAATAATCAGTCTCCAACAATGCAACAAATCTGGAGCCAGCACTATCCTCAACGAGGCAGTAATGCCAAGGTTGAAGAAAACCCCGACAATTCTTTCGAGGAATCTACGTCCTCTAAAAATAAAGTCACATGGAAAGATACAAGTGCTGCCTTCGATATTTTATTTTTTCTGACCTTCCTTGTTGTATTTATATCAACAACAGTTACATATTTTGTAGTAGTGTTTAGAAAAGTTCCTTTAACGATCGATGATGTTATTATGTCTTTTAAAGTGAAGTTTAATATAGATGTATGATGTTTAACGCACTGTTGTACGCAGGTGAAATAAAAAATCATTACTTAGACTTTCATCCATAACATATTTGTTGTGAGTCAGACATCCCAACTGGTAACAGGCAACCTCTATTTTGTGATTTCGTGAAAATAATTACTACAGATAACTAGTATTGATGATGAAAAGAAAAAATGTGAAGTCATATTAGATACAGATAGTTTCGAAAACATGTTAATTGCTGTCAATGATGATATCCTACACAATCAAAAATTTTTGTGTACTTCTTAATGTACTTGATTCTAATAAAATTTTAGGTCAAGACTAATAAATTAATACTAGTATATGATCATATGGAATTTGTAAACATTGTAAACATCTAGAAAATGGGTGAAAAGCAAGTAATAAAAAGCAAAGGAAATATTTAACAATTTTTATGCTCAATTATTGATGTAAAATAACTCTTTACCACATTTAATTAAACATTGCCATGTAACACCATAATGACAGCTTTATTGCGTTACTTGACTACATTTCAAGGGAAGGCATATTTCGGTATTTATGAATGGGAATATTTATAAGGAGAACAAGGAACAGGAAGCTTAGACAGTGTTACTATATATGACCATAATTTACTCTTTATGTAATGAATCTATATACATTTTTGGTCGAATAGAGCCCATATTAAACATACGCATTACCT